>NC_090754.1:36871978-36874478 GCF_036898095.1 Palaemon carinicauda | reverse complement strand
CCGGGCGGGCCTCCCCCCCTCCCGCTAGCCCGGGCGGGCCTCCCCCCCTCCCGCCTGCCCAGGAGGGCCTCCCCCCCTCCTGCTAGCCCGGGCAGGCCTCGCTCCTTCCCGCTAGCCTGGGCGGGCCTCCCCCCTCCCGCTAGCCCGGGCGGGCCTCCCCCCCTCCCGCTACCCTGGGCGGGCCTCCCCCCTCCCGCTAGCCCGGGCGGGCCTCCTCCCTCCCGCTAGCCCGGGTGGGCCTTCCCCCCTCCCGCTAGCCCGGGCGGGCCTCCCCCCCTCCCGCTAGTCCGGGCGGGCCTCCCCCCTCCCGCTAGGCTGGGCGGGCCTTCCACCCCCTCCCGCCTGCCCAAGCGGGCCTCCCCCCCTCCTGCTAGCCCGGGCGGGCCTCCCCCCTCCCTCTAGCCCGGGCGGGCCTTCCCCCCTCCCGCTAGCCCGGGCAGGCCTTCCCCCCCTCCCGCCTGCCCAGGCGTGCCTCCCCCCTCCCGCTAGCCCGGGCGGGCCTCCCCCCCTTCCGCTAGCCCGGGCGGGCCTCCTCCCTCCCGCTAGCCCGGGTGGGCCTTCCCCCCTCCCGCTAGCCCGGGCGGGCCTCCCCCCCTCCCGCTAGTCCGGGCGGGCCTCCCCCCTCCCGCTAGGCTGGGCGGGCCTTCCACCCCCTCCCGCCTGCCCAAGCGGGCCTCCCCCCCTCCTGCTAGCCCGGGCGGGCCTCCCCCCTCCCTCTAGCCCGGGCGGGCCTTCCCCCCTCCCGCTAGCCCGGGCAGGCCTTCCCCCCCCTCCCGCCTGCCCAGGCGTGCCTCCCCCCTCCCGCCTGCCCGGGCGGGCCTCCCCCCCTCCCGCAGGACTGGGCAGGCCTCCCCCCCTCCCGCTAGCGTTGGTGGGCCTCCCCCCTCCCGCTTGCCTGGGCGGGCCTCCCTGCCGTCCTGCTAGTCCGGGCGGGCCTCCCCCTCTTCCCGCTAGCCCGGGCGGGCCTCCCCCCTTCCGCTACACCGGCCAGGCCTCCCCCCTCCTGCTAGACCGGCTGAGCCTCCCCCTCCTGCTAGCCCGGGCGGGACTCCCCCCTCCCGCTAGCCCGGGCAGGCCTCCCCCTGTCCCGCAAGCCCGGGCGGGCGTCCCCCGTCCTACTAGCCCGGGCGGGTCTCCCCCGGCTTCCGTTAGCCCGGGCGGGCCTTCCCTCTTCCCGCTAGCCTGCGCAGGCCTCCCCCCGCCCTAGCCCGGGCGGGCCTCCCCCCTCCCCCTAGCGGGCCTACCCCCTCACGCTAGCCCGGGCGGGCCTCTCCCCCTTCCCGCTACCCAGGGCGTGCCTCCCCCTTCCCACTAGTCCGGGTGGGCCTTCCCCCCTCCGCTAGCACAGGCGGGCCTCCCCCCATCCCGCTAGCCCGGGCGGGCCTCCCCCCTCCCGCTAACCCGGGCGGGCCTCCCCCCTCCCGCTACCCCGGCGGGCCTCCCCCCTCCCGCTAGCCTGGGCGGGCTTTTTAGAGAACGTATCTTTTATTTAGTCTCAGCGGTGTATGAATCTGTGAATTAGGTAAGAGGGATCAGAAGGAAAAAATATTGCTCATAATGACCCAAAGGGAATGGGAAATGAACTAATGAAGAAAGGGGCATCTGCCTCTAGTTTTAGTAATGTACCTAACAATGATCAGGCTACTTTACGTAAGTGTCATTCAAGGAGACGTCTGTAAATAAGAATGCAAGTGGATTTGCTGCGAGAGACTAGTTTGCCCTTTACGAAAGATGAATATTACTTTGAAATTAAGAAAGGTAGGTTGATTGCTCTGAAGTAGATGGTGTAGCATGAAATAATGGTCTTATAATGATGGAAGATAACCCACGACTGGACTTGATCAATCTTTGTTTTGAAAATGGCAAGGTACCCATTAAATGGAAATTGGTATTGCTTGTACCCAAGATAAATGGGGAATATTGACCCATATTAACATCTTGCATTTGCAAACTGATGGAAAGGATTATTCCTAATAGATTAATTTTTGTTATTGGCGATGAATTCTCTCAAAGATTTAATGGTTTTAAGGCAAAGAGTACAACATTGTTTTGAGAGTGCTGTGCAATAGCAATGCAAAATTCAGGGCATTTATTGATGTTAAGAGACGAAGAACAGACAATTAATGAAGAATGGTGTGATATTAAGAACATATATCAGTTAGTTAGTAGTGAAGTCTTCGAACACGCAGTTACGAGAAGAAAGCCATGGATATCAAATGATACTTGGGATACAATAAAAAGGAGACAAAGACAGAAATTGATTGTTGAAAGTTTTCGCGGAAGTAATGAAAATTACAAAGTAGAGCATACTAAGTATTCCAGTATTGATAGTGAGGTCAAGAGAAAACCCAGGAATGACTGGAGAGGATATTTAGAGAGGAAAGTAGATGAAGCTGACTATGCTATGAATTCAGGAATTAGCTATGGAGTAAGAATTGCTCATAGAATTATTAATGAAATCTCGACTGGGCCAAAGTAGAAGCATATGCCCATCAAAAAG
>NC_090754.1:36864478-36866978 GCF_036898095.1 Palaemon carinicauda | reverse complement strand
AGTATGATTTCTTTTCCAGAAGACTTAAGGAAATTCACGTATGATATTTTTTGCTTTTTTGAATCGTTATGTTGGTAAGATTAGACCAATCACGGACCCTACCCAAAGAAGAGAAAGGATTAAAAGGAATAAAATGTCTGGTGTAAACCTTTAGACTCATATTATTCAAGTGAGGCAAGGTGTCTTCATGATTCCTTTTAGAGAAAGAGATTCCATGGATAACGAATACTTATTAAAAGTGCAATGTGCTTGAACCTCTAAATGGTTCATTCGTGATGCCCTTCACATTGATGATACTTGTTTGCAGCATACATTGGCGTTAAGATTCAAGAAAGCAAAATCTCATAAGAACTGCGTCACTTCAATATGAAATTTTTAAGAAAAATATTACAGCTCTCCTGAAATAAAAAAAAAAAAAAAACGGCAAAAAGAGAATGTTGGAACACATCCAAAGTGTCCTGAAACACAGGAAAAGAAAGTCCAGTGTTGTATTTATCAGATCATAATGTACTAATGTTCTTTTCTGAGAGTATAGTGACACTTAAAAAGGATGAATTCGTTTACATATACTATATTTTCGATTTACAGAGACGAACTGTCAGACAGCGAGAATTACAGAGGGTTTTGTTATTTCTAGTAGCCTAGTATAAAGCCTCTGAGAGGTATAGAAGCTCTTAGAGATCAATTTATTGGCTGCTGAGATAAGAATCCCCCCCCGTTTCTAAATATTATGTGGCATTGAACGCGTTCAGTTCTCGTTTATAGGGCTTCCCTGTTCCCGATATAGAACTTAATTTCCTCCACTATGTTTTTTTTTTCATTAATGAAGAGGAAATAAAGGAAATTACCTGAGGGTGTATTCGGCTTCAGCGACGGTTTTTCCGAATTATTGTCTCATGTTAGAAAGGAAAGTAAGACAACAGCAACAACAACAACCAATAATAAAAATAATATTATTAATAATAATGATAATGATAATGATAATGATAATGATAATGATAATATTATTATTAATAATAATAATAATAATAATAATAATAATAATAATAATAATGATAATGATAATAATAATAAAATGAAATAAGTTAATAATAAAAAAAAAAAATGGTCCAAGATGATACAGGGAATCGGGAACCATCGCAGTTTTCAATACTTCATCTTCGGAGGAGGATGAAAAAGTCCTCCAGCGTGACCTGGTTGAGTCTCCTCCAGGCCAGGGAGTGATGTCTTTCTTTGCCAAGGGGGGGGGGGGGGGGGGGGGGGGGGAGCAGGTCAGGTCTTAGGATATTATGAAACTGCTGAAAATTGTTTTAATTATTTAATTTTCATAAATTTCGTTTGTAAATTTATAAGTTTAAATTTCTCGTTATGAATACTCAGATTTTAAATTCGAATTCATAAATTTATATTGCTTTGTACTTCATATTTAATTGTAATTAATCTTACGTTGTTCAATAGAGACCCGAAAAACAGCATTAGTTGATGGTTGGAACTTTAATCGGCAGAACAGGATTAGAAGGACCCGTATGGAAGTTACTTTAGTTTTAAACCGTCAGACTTTTTTCTTAAAGGTTGTGATTGTCTTTTAGTATATGTCCCATAGTTCACACATTGACAGCTCTCTCTCTCTCTCTCTCTCTCTCTCTCTCTCTCTCTCTCTCTCTCTCTCTCTCTCTCTCTCTCTCTCTTTATATATATATATAAATATATATATATATATATATATATATATATATATATATATATATATATGTATATATATATATATGTATATATATATATATATATATATATATGTATATATATATTTGTATATATATATATATATATATATATATATATGTATATATATATATATATATATATATATATATATATATATGTGTGTATATATATATACTCACATATATAAAACCATTACGAGAGCTGAAAACATTGGCAGTATCTCGAAATTTGAATAAATACATTTGAAATTAAAGTTTCCCCCAGCTTCTGCCTGCACCAATCGGATCGTCGTGTGTGGACGATTTGGCTGGCCGGTGTAGGCGGGTTGGCGATGACTTCGAAATAAACCAATACTAATGAGACAGAGACTAGAATGGTCTTATTTGGAATTAATGCAATTTGGCAGGTAGGGGTAAGAGTGGACAGAAGCTGGATTTTGAAATAATCTTATTTTAATGAGAATGTTGATGTCGGTTCCATCAGATTTATGAAAATCCTTTCATCGATATTATATGTATTAAATTCAAACTTCAATTACTACCTGCACCCTCTTAATTACTGATAAGCTGTTTTTCGACACAGCTTACAACCTTTGAAAGTCCTAGAATCACAGAGCGGATCTTCGCGAAAAATGGCAAAAATTTTCACTCGGTTGCGTTCTTCAAAATGTGTTTGCAAATTAGGTTACAGCCTTAGAATTTGACTTTAAAAAATACATAAAAATATCTAAACTTCACAGATCCTTTGATTAATGAAAAAAAAGCATAGCCCAGTT
>NC_090754.1:36856978-36859478 GCF_036898095.1 Palaemon carinicauda | reverse complement strand
ATGACTGCCAATCTGGCAGTTACCTTTTTCAGAACCTTGTTTGAAGGGGGACTAGCCGCTAATACTATTACTACAATCAAGTGCGCTTTAAAGAAAATATTTCAGTTCGGGTTCAATATTAATCTTACAGATTCGTATTTTTCATCTATCCCCGAAGCTTGTGCTAGACTAAAACCAGCAACTCGTCCTCACACGGTTTCCTGGTTTTTAAATGATATCCTTAAATTAGCTTCTGATACTGATAATGACTCATGCACTTATATAACGCTTCTTAGGAAGACGTTATATTTGATAAGTTTAGCTTCAGGAGCCAGAATATCTGAACTCTCGGCGTTATCTTGAGAGCCAGATCGCATTGACTTTCTTTCTTCTGGTGAAATATTACTCTCTCCAGATAGACGATTCTGTACCAACCGTGTGTCACACGATCGTACATAAATTATTTTGTATATATTATGCTTGTATCTGCGCTCTTCCCTCGCATTAAAAAGAACCAGAATAGACATGCTGGCGTGTCGCCTATGTAACATTGTCATTTTCTCGAGCATGTATTTTCCTGTTGCCTTGAGGTTTTGTATATAAAGGAGAGTGTTCTTTAGTAAAGATACTCGGTTGATTGCATCCTGCCTTTGAGTTCACAACCCTCTCTCGGCTCGTCACAATTCGTAGCAAAGAATGAGGACCCACAGAATACTTGGACCCCGTGGAAGATTGTCCCTCTTCCACAGGATCTATCCCTGTGCCAAGTTAACACTCTGAAAGCCTATTTGAATAGAACTCCTAATACGCCTTCAGGCCCTTTTTTTTATTAGAAAGCATAGAGGAACCATTTCCTTAAAAGGAATCAGACAACAGATTCTTTATTTTGTTAAACAAGCCAAAGAATTTTACTAAACATAGATGGTTAACTAGCTAGTGCCTCATTTGCTGTAAAGAATCTAAAGCAAAAATGATTATCATACTATCTTGAAAGTTTACAAAGATACCTAGAAACTGTAAATTTCTTTGAATCTTTGGATTTAACTTTGATTTTAGATCTCAAAATGTTTGTCTGATATTAATTTGGGTCTTGGGTGTCTAAATGTTTGTTATGAAAATTGAAGGAGCCGAGATTAGTCACTGATAATTCGTGATTATAAACTTATGATAAATTTTAAACGCGTTAACCACAGTGAATTTAGGTTAGAATTTATTAGAGGATATACATTTAAATAGCATTTCTAGACGATCTTGCACAATATAGTACCTTATATGTTAAAAAAATAGCTAAGTATTACAGGAGATGCAAAGCCATCTTTAACTCATCTAACTGATTTTAGCATTTCAAGATTTAATGCAAGTAGAAAATTATATATTTTTTTTTTTTGCATCTTTTTCTTCTTCGGTTATCAAATTCTTCTTCCTCCTGTTTTTGTGTTTGAAACCGATTAATTTATCTTTACCATCTGCAATTTCGGTAAAAATATATTTTCACCAAAAAATGTTACAACCTTTTTTGCCGAGATGAATTTTACGTCTGTATAAACAGATTTAATTAATAATTTTTATCATCGATGGTTCTGTCTTACTAGACTAATTAATATCGTTCAAAAATACTTTTTTTTTTTAAACTATTTGCGTCTTTCAAAGTGGAATATCATTAGTTTATTATATTGGCCTTTTTTATGAAAATTGTATCCAGTTTTTTTCATAGGTATAATAAAGGAAATGTACAGTATTTCCGTAATAAATAACAACGGAAGAGCTTTGAAAAGAAAAGCTGCCACGATTATTTTCAAGTAATTCTTGCCTGAAATAATGTTCAAAGGAAATGCAATATACGAGTAATTTAAGTATATTAAACTTGCCGGGTTTCCAACAGCGCTCTAGAGAGGTTGCGACCTTTTATAATTATGTAGTCTTCCTCTTGTTTCCCTTGTTCAAACCTCAAAGAACAAGGGCACTAAGTAAAAACGGATGAAATAAAAAAATCGTAATAAAGGGCACTGCTACAATAAGTTCATTGGACAATATATCAACTTAAAAATCGCGAAGAAACATTGTTCAGAAAGGAGAACACCGATTTAAATCACCTTTTAAAAATAGAACCTGAGCAGGTACAATTGTTTGTTTTAACAAAGTCCAGGCAATACTTAATCAGGATTTCCTTCTCTGTTCTGTTGTTTTTGCATGAATTCTTTCGGCTTCATTGTAAATTAACAATTTTATTTTTTTTTATTTATTTTTTTTTTTATTTTTTTTTGAGTGTAACACGCACTACCTTCTGTTTTTATTTTACCTGTCTATTGAGAGTTGAATGCATCGGGATTGTAACAGCCTCATTAACGTCTTCATTTATCGAATGGAAAATCTTCAGTCTGTATTTCGAATCATAAATGCTTATGGAAAAGAGGCGTGATGGCTGCATATTATCAAGACAATGCTAATTAGCTAATTAGTGTCACTTCAGCTCTTGCTGCATTGTTTCCAGTCTTTTCCTCTTCAGGCCATCTTACTTCTA
>NC_090754.1:36844478-36849478 GCF_036898095.1 Palaemon carinicauda | reverse complement strand
TATATGTGTATATATATATATATATGTATGTATATATATATATATATATATATATATATATATTCAAAATTCCTTCCCTAATCACTCTCTGTCTCAAAAGTAAGTCAGTTTAGCCTCATTCCACAGGTAAAATCAGATGACATACTGACCTACAAAGCACAGGAAGAACTAAATGTATTCTTGTAATGAACAACAAAAATCAAGAACCATTTCCGGAACTGTTTCATCTCAAAATCCAATCAAGGGTTTTTCTAAAATGCAACACCAACTTTTCTGGAAGTCTTGTTGCAAAACAAACGTACAAATGAACAAACGCGCAAACTCTGGCCAATGTACAGCCTCCGTCAAATTAATTGGACTTTGAGCTCAGTTCCAAATAGCCTTTACTAAGGATTCGCTATATTATTCTTATACGTGATTCTCTCATATGAAATACTTCGTATCATAATTACATTTACTCACTCTCTCTCTCTCTCTCTCTCTCTCTCTCTCTCTCTTCTCTCTCTCTCTCTCTCTCTCTCTCTCATCATAATATATTTCAAATAAAGGTATTACTGAACTGATTTACATTCTCTAATTTAATGCTTAACAAGAACAGCTCGGAAATGTAAAATAAGGAAATTTTATTATTACATAGAATGAAATAATTTCTGACTGATTTAAGAATTGTTTTAAAATTTCTGAATGTAGCTCATAAAAAATGCAGAAAAAAAAAGGAATAGTAACTTGGTTTCTTCTTTAGAAAAATAATGAATATGTAAGCTTTTTTCCACTCAAAATAAGTTTAAATAAAGAACACAAAATAATTTAACTCTTAAAATAATCACCGATAATGAAAAAAAGTTAGAAATTCTTAAAGAAGAGTAAATTTGAAATTATAGATTCTTACATAAAACTTTCGTTTATTCATTATTAGGTTTTCCAGCAGGTGAAACCTATTTCCTAATTATCTCCTTATCAGGTGAAGGACAAAGGGCCGATCCTCCTCATCTTCTTAGAATGAGTTAAT
Source organism: Palaemon carinicauda (assembly GCF_036898095.1). Taxonomy (NCBI): domain Eukaryota; kingdom Metazoa; phylum Arthropoda; class Malacostraca; order Decapoda; family Palaemonidae; genus Palaemon; species Palaemon carinicauda. The sequence continues at coordinate 36,848,469 of NC_090754.1, read as the reverse complement.
TGCTGTCTTGAACGGAAGAGTGACTTTAATTAATTACCATAATTAAGGACCTTAACTAATGCTCATAACATTCATCGGGACAATTCGTTCCAGTCGTTGCTCTATTTACGAAATTCCATAAGATTCAAATGTTTACTCATTCTTTTTAATTTTGGGCTTGTACTTGCTAGAGAATATAGCAGCCTTAAACACATACACACACCCAGACACACACGTACATATACTGTATACATATATATATATATATATATATATATATATATATATATATATATATATATATATAATATATATATATATATATATATATATATATATATAAGACGACGATGGATTGGCGAACCAAGAATGTTTGTGGGTGTTGACTAACATAGAAAGACCATTAACATATATGTGTGTGTATATATAAATATTGATATACATGAACTTATAGATCTTATATATACATTAATATTGATATAAATATACTTTATATATATAAAATATATATATATATATATATATATATATATATATATATATATATGTGTGTGTATTAATATATATATATATATCTATATATATGTATATTATATATATATATATGCATATATATATATATATATATATATATATATATATATATATATATATATATATATATATGTAAAATAAAATGCATTTCACACCAAACGTCATCCCTTTAGTGAGAGTGGTCAAGGTGTTATACTCCTTTCGGGATTTAATTTTAGAAATGATGAGGACGCAGTTTCTACGTCTTTAAAAATCCTAGAAGAACCCCATTGCAGATATCCATCTAATTTACTGTGAATCTCATAAAATACTCAGATCAACAGAGAAATAATCAGGTCAAATATATGTCTCTAAATCATTCTGACCTTATTCTAAAGCCTCTTGTCGTTAGGGGTTTTGTGCTTGTATAACAGCTAAACGTTATTGGAATGAGCAACGCCAATGTTTTAGATCATCCTCTTCAGGTTTTCTAGTATCAATAACTGAAGGATTTCTTCTCAAATGTTTTCTTATTAATTCCCTGACGAATTCAATTCAGATATCAGATATATCTCTCAGACACAGAACGTCAAACCTCAATTTCTTTCACGCCAGATTTATTACCGAATCGACAATCTTGAAACAAAATGAAAATGAAAACAGTTGGAGAAAACCCTGATAAAAACGGAATTGCTTCAACGGCGAATTCAAGCAATGGACTCTTCTGTGCTTGTCTGTGCGCCAACTGCATGTATCTGTGTTGACGACATCAGGATGGTCTTGACACAAGAAAACATTCGTTGTATTCGCTCAAATGAGCCGTGACACAGCCATTCCATCATGTGGACGTCCAATAAACAAAAAGTTTTGTGTCGTTTGGACGTTGGGTTTCTCTTACTCAAGTCATTAATTCTCTCGAGTCAGGGAGGGATTTTTTTCCTTGGAAGGGAAAACGGCAGATTTTGAGACTAAATCTGATGAAAGGACATTCACTCTCCTCTCTCTCTCTCTCTCCTCTCTCTCTCTCTCTATCTCTCTCTCTCCTCTCTCTCTCTCTCTCTCTCTCGTTGGAAAAGGATCTGCAATATGTCGCAAGGAAGGAATCCTTTAAGCCCAGGAGTTTCAAAGATTGAGAAGGATTAAGCCTTGAATTAACTCTAGTAGAGAGAGAGAGAGAGAGAGAGAGAGAGAGAGAGAGAGAGAGAGAGAGAGAGAGGACGAGAGAGAGAGAGAGAGAGAGAGAGATGGGTGCAACTATCATTTTGACCTTATTACACAACAAAAACCAGTAGTAGAAATAGTTAACTTGGAAAATGAAACTGAATGAGGGAAGAAATTGAGGGTTAAAGAAAAAGGTTAAGTTAAATACCATTCAGATAATGAGGCTTACAGTAAGATGTCCAGATGACAATTAATCTCCCCCCAAAAAGCTGTTTAAATTGTGTAGTGCATCACAGTGTAATCTGCTTATGAAGCTAATGAAAGAATTCATAATTAATTAAATAGTCTTCATATGAGTAATTAGATCATTTTGATATAACTGTGGATAATTATATCAATTTTCAAAGAATCATATGTTGCGTACTAGTTGAATTGGAATATGACTATTAGACAACTAACTTAACCTGTACTTGGTTCAAAACAAGGTGCACTTCCTTGAGTTAGGGAATATATACTAATCTAACTTGAGAGGGATAATACTTTAACTTTGTGGATAATATTTGAAATTGGGGATAACATAGAGAAGATATTTGGGTAAACTTAAATGAGATGTATTGTTAACTTTGGAGATATTTGACTAACTCCGAAGATATACTTGTTTAACATAGAATAGATTTGTATAACTTTATGAGATATTTGTTTAACTTAGAGATATATTCGTTTAATTTAGATGAGATGTTTGGCTAACTTAGGAGATATTCGGGTTATACGTCCTAAGGGTTCCTGAGATATACCAGTTCTCAATTTTAGTTCAAAAGGTGACATGACTTAATGAATATGTATGTATGTATATGTGTATGCTCCTTTGTATCCACTAGTGTATGTATAATATAATGAATATAAATTTAATGATAAGGAGAAAGAAGCTCTGCTGTTTGTTTTCTTTCAATTTCGAAGATGAGAATAATCTTAATTGGGATCAGGAATTACAAGGGAGTCTGATCCCCTTATCTTTTGGAATCCTTTCTAAGGGCATTTTATTCTAGACGAAGATTCAGGAGGAAAAAAAGGCATATTGAATTAAGACACACACACACACACACACACACACACACACACATATATATATATATATATATATATATATAATATATAGTATATATTATACATATATATATATGTATATATTATATATGCATATGTATATATGCATATATATATATATATATATATATATATATATATATATATATTATCTATATATAATTATTATTATTACTTGCTAAGTTACAACCTAGTTGGAAAAGCAGAATGCTATAAGCTTAAGAGCTTCAATAGGGAAAATAGTCCAGGAATGAATAGAAATAAGGAAATAATTAAATTACAAGAACAAAATAGAATACTTTAAGAACAGTTAACAACATTAAAAAAGACCTTGGTACAGAGACTATGGTATTACTCAGACTAGAGAACAATGATTTGATTTTGGAGTGTCCTTCTCCTAGAGGAGTTGCTTAACATAGCTAAAGAGTCTTTTTTACCCTTACCAAGAGGAATGTAGCCGCTGAATGATTACAGTGTAGTAGTTAACCCCTTGACCGAAGAAGCGTTGTTTTGGTAATCTCGGTGTTGTCAGGTATATGAAGACAGAGGAGAATGTGGAAAGAAAAGGCCTAAGTATTCGATGTATGTGTAGGCAAAGGGAAAATGTGCCGTACTTAAAGGGAAAGATCCAATGTTAGTACTTTCCTGGCCAGTCAAATGACCCAATAACACTCTAGCGGTAGTATGTCGACGGGTGGAGGGTACCCTGGTCAACTTACTACCTACATAGTATATATATATATATATATACTATATATATATATATATATATATTATATATATATAATAATTATATTCAAAATCCCTTCCGTGACCACTCTCTGTCTCAAAAGTAAGTCAGTTTAGCTTCGTTCCACGGGTAAAATCAAAATGTCATACTGACCTACAAAGCAAGGGAAGAACTTGATTCATTCTTGTAATGAACAACAAAAATCAAGAACCACTTCCGGAACTGTTTCATCTCAACATCCAATCAACGGTTTTCCTAAAATGCAACACCAACTTTTCTGGAAGTCTTGTTGCAAAACAAACGTACAAATGAACAAACACGCAAACTCCGGCCAATGTATAGCCTCCGTCAAATTAATTGGACTTTGAGCTCGGCTCCAAATAGCCTTTACTAAGGATTCGGCTATAATATTCCTATACGTGATTCTCTCATATGAAATACTGGTTTCGTATTACATTTACTTCTCTCTCTCTCTGTCTCTCTCTCTCCTCTCTCTCTCTCTCT
>NC_090754.1:36829068-36836568 GCF_036898095.1 Palaemon carinicauda | reverse complement strand
ATACTATTTTATACTAGAAATCACCTTATCATTACTGGCAAAATCATTACACAGAGAATGGAATATTACTTTAAGGTACAGACAGAGGTTAATAACATTCCGATGTTTTCGTTCCCCTATAGAAAAGAAATTTCATCCTAGTAAAGCAGGTACTATTATATACCATAAATTACGTTATCATTACTGACAACGTCATTACACAGGGACTAGAATTTAACTTTAAGAAGCGAACAGAGATTAATAGCATTCCAATGTTATCATCCCCTTATAGAACAGCAATTTCACCCTAGCAATGCAGATGCTATTTTATACCATAAATCACGTCATCATTACTCACAAAATCATTAAACAGAGTAGAATTTTACTTAAAGAAACAGACAGAGGTTAGACAGCTGGGTGACTAAGCGGCATGAGGCAATCTAGTTTGGATAAACAATGGTATTGTCCTTGAGAAACAAGTCTTCTTGCTGCTCTCCTTTGGATTTCACGATGTTTGGTTTTCATTCTGTCACAGATGCAATATGGATTTCTCCCAATTAATGATTTAATCAGTCTTAATAATGTCTATCTTTCTAACACTTATAGAATTCAAGAACTCAAAGCCAACGCTTATTCGACTAGCTTGAAAATTAGTGTTTCAATGGAGGGATCTGAGTATTTGATTAATTTTCGAATTGTTGAATCAACTTTACAAGGGAAATAACTCAGGAGTTACCTGAGAGTTTCAACTCTGGTGCCAATTTTCGTTCTTTTTTTTTTTTTTTTTTTTTAATATTTAGATTGTATGCACATCCCCAAGGTAAGAGTCAAATTATTTTACACAAAATCTACACCATACTCTAAACAAAATTTGATGAGCTCTCCAGTGTCTAAAGTAAAAAATTGAGTGTTGAGTTGAGTTTTAAGCAGTAATGTTGATGAAACTAACATTTTATAAGTTAACTTGTAAAATCTGCAGACTTATAAATAGCATTTTACATCAGGGAATTTAATATAAACGATTTAAAGTTCATATGCTTTCAAATAGAAATATGCCATCTTATATTGAGAGAGAGAGAGAGAGAGAGAGAGAGGAGAGAGAGAGAGAGAGAGAGAGAGAGAGAGAGAGAGAGAGAGAGAGAGAATCTACTGACTTATCATATTGCGGCCATGTCCATTGTAAATCTCGAATGATTTAGTACCCTAAGATGAGAGAGAGAGAGAGAGAGAGAGAGAGAGAGAGAGAGAGAGAGAGAGAGAGAGAGAGAGAGAGAGAGAGAGAGTCTGCTGAATTATTACATTGTGACCATGTCCACTGTAAATCTCAAATGAGGTCTAGTACCTGAAGAGAGAGAGAGAGAGAGAGAGAGAGAGAGAGAGAGAGAGAGAGAGAGAGAGAGAGAGAGAGAAAATCTAGTGACTTATATTGCGGCCATGTGCATTGTAAATCTCGAATGATCTAGTACCCTGGGATGGAAAAGAGAGAGAGAGAGAGAGAGAGAGAGAGAGAAAGAGAGAGAGAGAGAGAGAGAGAGAGAGAGAGAGAGAGAGAGAGAATGATCTAGTACCCTGGGATGGAAAAAGAGAGAGAGAGAGAGAGAGAGAGAGGAGAGAGAGAGAGAGAGAGAGAGACGTAATAAAGGAAGAAAACAAATAGCCATGACCCATCATAGTCTCAAGAAATGGGGCGTGGTGAGTTTGCCGTATAAACGTTTAGTTTCTTGCTTAGGTGAACTGACCTCACAAACACTTTCGAGGTAAAAATTTGGGGCAATGTGCCTTCGATAATAAAACTGGGACATGCGCAGACATAAATCTCAGTTGCTTTTATTCACTAGATATCAAGTGATTCCACTGATAAGCACCGAATTAATATTAGTTTTTATTTGTTTAGTTTTTATTATTATTATTATTATTATTATTATTATTATTATTATTATTATTAATATTATTATCATTATCATCATTATTATTATTAATACTACTATTATTATTATTATTATTATTATTATTATTATTATTATTATTATTATTAATAGTAGTAGTAGTAGTAGTAGTAGTAGTAGTAGTAGTAGTGTATTATTATCATTATTATTATTATTATTATTATTATTATTATTAATATTATTATTGGTGTTGTTTCTGTAACTAATATCAATGAAGTTTTACGATTTTTTTATTTATCGTATTTTCTCTATCAGTTATTCAACTATTTTTCATTCTCATGCGTGAAAAGAAATACAAAAAATTTAGTTGTATGAATTTATATTTAAAAAAAAAAATATGTAAAAATTAGATATCTCTAGAACATGAATGAAGAAATTAGAGAAATACTTTCCTATTTAGGACCTGTAAATTCCACGAGGAGAAAACAATAAAAAAAAGATAAAATCTGAAAACCACTAATGTAAAAAAAAAAAAATGGCTCTTAAAAAAAACCATTGACAGCACTTGTTGCCATTCAGAACCGGGTACATGACTACACCGCACAGATGTATTCAGAAACTAAAGGACATGTCTAGAGGCCCAGTTTTTGCTCCTTATATCCGCTAGCAATAGCGCTGTAAATTAGGTATTGAAACCTGTTCTGTAAGTCAATTGTTGACTTTAATAGCACTAAAGTCGAAAATGGGACTTATTGTTCAGTTTCTCCCCATCTTGCAAGAGCACTAAGCACTATAGTAAAACATTTCGAAAAGTTATTTTGAAAATTAAAAAAAAAAAAAAAAAATTCTTGTGGGGTCAAGTAATTATCAAATGCCCATTATTGTCAAGCTCTGTGGGCTCTTTCAATTACAAATAATCAGTTCAATTATTCATACAAACTTGAGTAAATATTCAAAGAAATTTTATAGAAATGTATATACTACTGGTATCAAATAACAATTGATTGAATCAAACACAAACGTATATAGAAACTTGATTTTCATTTGTAAAAACCCGTTAAATGAATAACATGGAAAATCGTATCTTCGTATATTAACTAATTATTATGAATATTCATTGCTCTTCATTTTGTCCAGATTCAGCCTCTAAATGATGAAAACCAGATTTTTATACGAATCCAAAAAACGTAAAGTGAAATTTGAACGCATTTGATTTGTTTTTTATTCATATTGTAATAAAATAATTCAGTGATAGTCTAAGACCTTTCCGTTGTATTGGATATAAAGAATAACAGAATAGGTCAATAAAGATTCCAAAAGAAAAAGGGGAGGAAGAGAAGACGATGGATTGATGAGGTAAGAATATTTGTGGCTATAGGCTGGTAAAAAAAATACCATAAAAGGACAGTTTTGTGTTGTTTTCAGAAAAGGGACTTCTGTCCATCTGGCCATTTATTGACTAGAGAATATATGAATAAAAGGAAGTAAAAACTGGTTATATGTGATGAACATGATGATGCAAAACTCAGTTTAAATTTTCCTTGAACTTACCAACAGCAGTATTACAGTGTTGCCATGGCCTGATTGGTAACGTCTCTGCCTGGTGATTGCAAGACGAGGGTTGGAGTCCTGCTCAAACTTGTTAGTTCCTTTAATGTCTGCAACCTTACTATCCTTGTGAGCTAAGGATGGGGGTTTTGGCGGAGCCTATAAGTCTATCGACTGAGAAATCAATAGCCTCTGCCTGGCCCTCCCTGGTCCTATCTTGGGTGGAGAGAGGGGTTGGGCACTGCTCATATGATATATGGTCAGTCTCTAGGGCATTGTCCAGCTTGATGAGGCAATGTCACTGCCTCTTCCCTCTGCTATTCATGAGCGGAATCAGCAGCCACTGCCTGACCCTCCCTGGTCTTAGCTTGGATGGAGAGGAGCTTGGGCGCTGCTCATATGATATATGGTCAGTCTCTAGGGAATTGTCCTGCTTGATAGGGCAATGTCACTGTCCCTTGCCTCTGCCATTCATGAGCGGCCTTTAAACCTTTGAACAGGAGATCAAAGCAACACTGACAAATGCGTCTCTAACATGGTTTCCAAGATATGGGAGTTTCTTGTATGACGAGGAATTATTATCATTAGTATTATTATTATTATTATTATTATTATTATTATTATTATTATTATTATTACTTGCGAAGCTACAACCCTAGTTGGAAATGCAGGATGCTATAACCCCAGGGGTTTCAACGGGGAAAATAGCCCAGTGAGGAATAGAAAAAAGAAAAAAGAAAATATTTCAAGAACAGTAACAAAATTGAAATAAATATCTCCTATATAAAGTGTAAAAACCTTAACAAAACAAGAAGAAGAGAAAATAGTATAGCGTGCCCGAGTGTAACTTCAAGCAAGAGAACTCTAACCCAAGACAGTGGAAGACCATAGCACAGAGGCTATGGCACTACCCAAGACTAGAGAACAATGGTTTGATTTTGGAGTTTCCTTCTCCTGAAAGAGCTGCTTACCATAGCTAAAGAGTCTCTTCTACCCGAACCAAGAGGAAAGTGGCCACTGAACAATTACAGTGCAGTAGTTAACCCCTTGGGTGAAGAGGAATTGTTTGATAATCTCAGTGTTGTCAGGTGTATGTGGACAGACGAGAATATATAAAGCATAGGCTAGATTATCGGGTGTGTGTATGCACCATAATCAGAGAGAAGGAACCAATGTAGTAATGTCTGGCCAGTAAAAGGACCCAATAACTCTCTAGCAGTAGTATCTCAATGGGCGGCTGGTGCCCTGGCCAACCTACTACCTACAAATTGCAGTAAATCATGAATTGAATTTTTTGGATATATATATCTCGGGGGATATGAATGAGTACTATATCTTTGGAGTTATTTCTGCCCATAGGTTTTATTGAATGTTGCCTGGTGAAAAGTTTTACGTCATTAAATATTTCAATAATAAGCATAACAATATTATAGCGAGTTGATTGTAAATAATTTGCTCTGACTTACAAGTCCATTTGGTCGTCCTGGGTTTGCTTGCCCTTACAGCTGTTACTGACAGCAGGGAAAAATTTACTGTGACGTGCCGAGAGAAGGTTGTGATTCAAAGGCAGGATGAAAGCAACTGAGTCTTTATTACAGAACACTCGCTTTTATATACATACTCAAAGGCAACAGGAAATTTCCTGTTCAACCAACACCGCACCGGTTAACAGTTAACGGGGAGAAAAACAGACATGTTATTTCAGGTTCTTGTCCGTGCGAGGGGAGAGTGAAGATACAAGCATAAAATAACACAAAATGAAATGTCGTTACTATGTACGATCGTGTGACACGGTTGGTACAATGCATTCGTTGCACCAGAAATAAGTATTGAATAACAGGTTTTCACAATAAAGCAATAACATGTTATGAAAGTTCAACATGACATCCCATAGCCTCAATTTAATTCAATAAGATAAAAGATGTTTCGTTTTATTTGAAAGTCTAGAAAATATCTTGTCTCCCTATTACAAGACCTCTTCTGTTTTTCGATTCTTTTGAATCCAGCGAGGCTCAGTACCAAGGTTTAAACTTTTAAGGTAATTACCTTAGTTGAAGTAATTTGCATGGTTTTAAGGTAATTTTAAGGCAATATAAGGTAATTTGGTTTTACAAAGTTACAAACTTCAGATTTAAGAAAACTAGAAACGTTTTTACGGTAATCTAAGGCCAAAATCAGCATCATCTAAGGTAAAGACCACATGCTTAAGTGTAAAACTGTTGAGTCAGTACCACTTCAACTGGTTTGTCACGACTCCTCCAGCAACGAAATCAGAAACCAGGAAGCCCATGACGGAGATGACACCCAGGGATCCTACTACATCCAGCTTTAACCACTGTTCTACAGGAGTAATATAAATGATCTTTTGCATATCATACATGCATTCATTTCCTGGGATCGTATACTTAGCTAAAACTTGGGTAAGCCATCTTCACTTGTCACTTTCTAGTAACCACAATTTCTAATTTGACTTAAATAATAAAATATAATGACAACATTTACCAGAATATGTAAATAAAACTTATATAAAAGGTTTAACTTCTTGATTTCCAAGCTTCTTAATGCACAATATGTTTAATGGTTGTTTCCCAACTGTTTTTCTTTGATTAATTGATCTATTCAAATCTACCTGGTGCCGCGACATCAAAAGTCACATGGTCTTGTTAGAGTTCTCTTGCTTGAGGGTACAATCGGGCATACTATTCTATCTTATTTCTCTTCCTCATGTTTTTGTTAAAGTTTATATAGTTTAAATAGGAGATATTTATTTTAATATACTATTCTTAAAGTATTTTATTTTTCCTTGTTTCCTTTCCTCACTGGGCTATTTTCCCTGTTGGACCCACTGGGTTTAAAGCATCCTGCTTTTCCAACTAAGGTTGTAGCTTAGCAGTTAATAATAATAATAATAATAATAATAATAATAATAATAATAATAATAATAATAATAATAATAAACATTCTGATTTTCCTTATGATCTATTTACATAATCAGTTAAAGATCTAGACTTCAGCTGCCAATAGCTCCGTGAAATACAATTCATACAAACTTCATTTTTCTCGAAGCTCTACCTTTTACGACATACCTGTTTAAGCGCTTCCTCACTTCCATGTGGTAACAACTTACAACATAGAATTTGCTAAAGTTGCCTTTACATTCCTCAACTTTTTCGTTGCATTTGTTACGTACTTGTGTTTCCACATCGTTCGCTCTTCTCAAACAATGTGGAAATATTTGGTATTGCTTTACTTGCCTCCCTTTGAAGTTCTATTTGAATCTTCTTCCCAGGTACTCCTCACTCAGAGAGAGAGAGAGAGAGAGAGAGAGAGAGAGAGAGAGAGAGAGAGAGATTTTGTGATTAAAACCTTTTCTTATTATTTCAAGATATCTTAACTGTATGTTAGGATGCCAGGGAACTTCAATTCATTCATTCATTCATTCTTAACTGCGCATCTATAAAACAATACGTCTTAATTCTTCTGTAATTTTAGCTATTGAATAATTTTAAATAATGTATAGCTACCTAAATAGTTCTGAATATGCATGAATGCATAATGTTTCCTAAGCATATTAATACGCTCCGTTTTTTTTCAAATTCAATGTCACGCCTGAAGGATGCTATAGTTTTTGCATGCACTAGAAGTTTCGTCAGCATAAGACCCTGGTTAATTCCTGACTCTGAAGACCTTCTCTTGAAAAAGCGTTTGTACTTGAAATGATGACTTCAAACCTATTATACACTCTCTCTCTCTCTCTCTCTCTCTCTCTCTCTCTCTCTCTCTCTCTCTCTCTCTCTCTCTCTCTCTCTCTCTCTCTCTCTCTCTCTCTCTCTCTCTCTCTCTCTGATTTATTATCATAGGGATATGGGAAGAAGTAATCACTTGAATATCCCGTAAAAGCTCAGCCAGTGACATATATAGTACATTTGGTTGACTGCATAAATGAAAATAACTATGTGAGCAGTTGTGGAGTTTTGGCTAAATATTAACAGATTCTTAATTGGAGCTCCCTCTAGGGCAATGTTTATGAAGTTTTTAGGACCCCCCTGGAAAAAAGGGGGGAGATTCAGGAATGGGCAAGTGACTC
>NC_090754.1:36816568-36824068 GCF_036898095.1 Palaemon carinicauda | reverse complement strand
TAACAATCTCCCTCCAAGAAATATACTGAATATATAAGAAATTAAATCACTCGTATGCACAAATATACTATCTTAATTTTTTTTCTACTTGGGGGGGGGGGGGGGTTGGGGGTTGGGGATAGGATATTAGTGGATAGAATAATACCATAAATTACAGTTGATATTCTTCTTGAAAAAAAATTTCTTTTACAAAAATTCATGAAGTTTGCTTTATTTATTTGGTGGGGGGCGGCGGAGGGTGGCCGATAGGTATAAGACATTAACGGATAGAAAATTACTGTAATTTGCAATTGATGTTAGACTTAAAAAAAAAAAAAAAAAAAAAAAAAAAAAATCTATTGCAGCTAAGCATACTTTTTATATAATTAATTTTCCAAATCACTCATCATTTTTCTCCTTCAGTCATCCTCAAGATCTGAGGAATCCTTTGAGTCCACTGAAACCAAATACAACTTCAACTGGGATGTAAACGACGACTCCTCCAGCAACGAATTCGGACACCAGGAAGCCCGCGACGGCGAAGACACTCAGGGATCCTACTACGTCCACCTCCCCGACGGTCGCCTCCAGAAGGTGTCCTTCCACGTTGATGGCGACGACGGATACATCGCTGAAGTCACCTACTCCGGTGAGGCTCAGTTCCCCGAATCCTCCGAATCCGAATCTTCCGAATCTGTTGAGTCCGCTGAGGTCCCCAGATATGCTCCCCCTCCAAGGAGATCCTATTTCGCCCCTGACTCCAACGAATCCAAGTAAATCAGAGATTTCTGATGTATTTAATATTTAATTATGTATTGCTTGTGGTAATTAAAGTATTTATTTGATTATGAAAATGAATGTTTTTCTCCTTAAACAATAATGCTGGTGTCTACATTCTCTTTATGAGCTTCTGAATATAGACATGAAATCAAAATTTTGTATCTAGGACTAAGCAACAATGGCATTGGAAAATAGGATGGAATTTTGAGTCACGAGATGTGAATATTTACAGGTTTTCCCTATGATTACCTTTTTGCAAAATTATATAAAAAATAAACAAATAAGCAAATAAGTTACAAGGAATTACCTGGTGTATAATTCTAGAATTTTATAATTTTTACGTGAAACGATTCTATCACAATGACCTGACCTCTGTACTTGGACAAATATTAAAAAAAAAAAAAAAAAAATTAGCAGAATGAAAAACTAAGAATGGCTTTCTTTTGTAATTCTATTAATTCTTTCATTTATTTATTATAAAAAAAAATATCAAGATGATTCATAACTTTAGTTTTGATAAGAATAATCAATTGAAAACATGACCAGGGACTCAGAATTTTTAAAATAATTATCGTTCAATTAGGAATATTGTCGGCAAATCGTAAAGTGAAAAGATGGTTAGGTAGGTAAAATTTGAATCCTAATGCTCAAAGAATTTTGATATTTTAGGTTTGAGGTATTTTTACGGATTAATAACTTTCTTACGGATACAGTAATCATGTTAATCAAATGACAAAATGAATTATTCTAGTTGCACCTACAAATATCATAACATTAAATACTGTAAGTGAAATTCGACAAAGATTTCAATGAAACATATACATACATACGCACAGATATATCTATATATATATATATATATATATATATATATATATATATATATATATATATATATATATATATATATATATATATATATATATACAAATATATTTATATTTATAAATATATATATATATATAATATATATATATATATATATATATATATATATATATATATATATATATATATATACATATATATATAGTGTGTGTGTGAGTGTATATATGTATATGTATATATACCAATCTATATACAGATATTATATACATATACATACATATATATATATATATATATATATATATATATATATATATATATATATATATATATATACTGTATACAATTCAAAATTTTGTAGCTTTTTCATTTTGTTTACTTTATCGGTAACTTATCAACCTTTAGTCAACTTATAATAAATAAATTAAAAAAAATCATGGAACTACATTTTTGGACGGTTTGTGTAACATACTAAAAGAGAGGTCAAGCTTGTTGTGTATTGTAAAAAAAAAATCTTAAATTATCAATTATATGAATTCATTTTCATTCTTATTTTGCCTATTTGGAAACTGCGTACACCTACATACAACGCCATCTAGGTTTTCAAGAATACCTTGCCACTGCATTTCCTTTTCTCGATAGTCCTTGGCTCTGAAGGGAAAGTATATTCACTATGAAATTTTCACCATATGTTTAAAGAAGTTTTAACCTTCAACAGCATTTATTATATCTATATCCAGGAACCGTATTTGTATCAACTATATATACAGTTTTATACATAACTGTTTTAGGCCTCTGTGAATAGACTATCTGAAAATATACTTTGTGTTCTCATTAAAAACACAACAAAGCTATATCCACAGTCAATGATAAATGATAATGATAAAGTGACTTATGACCAAACTGATCACTGAAAAATACCTAGTGGGTTTTGTTTATGAAAAAAAAAGAAAAAAAAAAAAAAAAAAAAAAAAAAAAAAAAAAAAACTTTATTTAAGCCAAATTTAAGGTGGCTATAATATGTATCATTCAAGAAGATTACGAGATCACTGAAATATAGATTAATGTAAAAGAGAAGCTTTACATCCTGTTAAGAAAAAGGCGTGTCTTTGAACCTGGTGTCCTTGACATTCACTGGGTAACCTTGTGTGCCTTGCAAAGAAAACAATCTAGTAAAGGTAAGTAATATTAACCTTACAAATAATCTCCTTCATATTTCATGATCATATATGCAAAATCTTGCATATTTATATTTGCCATTTTGTCATCATTTAATGATGGATTGGCTGAATATTTCACTTTCAATTTAAATATTTTATATCTTATCCATATAGTGAACACACTTGTCGCAATTCTTTCTTTTTCAATACTATTAACATGTTTGATGAAATTATGGTTATAATAGGGTTTAAGAGAGTCGGGATGGTGACTGTTAAAATGAATGATTGAAAGGATAGATGAAGATAATAAATAAAGAAAAGATGAAACCAAAAATAAGGTAAAATTAAAAAATATCTAGGTTTAGAAAATATTATGAACGGAAAATATCTCGAATCTCGATTCCTGTGAGAATGAAAAAAGTTCATAGGATGTGAATATAAAGAAATGTACTCGATTCTTGAGTAATAATTTCATAAAGACGGAAAATTAAAAACTTACTATAATTCTACCTCGTGGAACGAGGAATAAGCCCTAATTCTGGTACGTTTCTCAAGCTCAAGTAAGATCAGAATTTTTACAGATAACTTATATTAAGTAGCATTTAGACATCTACCACTTGAGTGAGTGTAGTCTCTATTTTCTACATTATAAATATCTTTATTCATTATAAACGTTATTTATCAAAGTGTTCTCAACAAATTGGGTTTGTAGTCCAGATTGTAGTTTATAAAGAGCAAATATTTAATTTGCAAGGAACAAGTTCCATATGTATTTCTTTTAAAGATGGAGGTTTTATTTTGACCTTATCAAAAACGGCTGTTTAAGCAAAAAAAAAAAAAAATAATAAAAAAAAAAAAAAAAAAAAAAATTATAAAGGAATATACATCTACATTGGGTATGGCATTGTCGAAAACGTCAGGTGGCCTATAAAGACTTGGTTGAACAAATCAAGATACACTAGCCTTTATTTATTTATTTTTTTTTTTATCATAACTTAATTTAGTTAAGCATAGGTGCAACACCTCTGAAAAAAACGCAAGTATATGAAATAAATGAATAATCAAACCCAATTTGAGGCAGTAAATTCATCATAATAATAACAATAATAATAATAGTAATGAGTCCTGTCTGTGGTTTTCTGAGATCCCGTTCGGTTCCAGACCACTCTCGTCTAGTTTAGTTAACCCAGTGTTAATAACCTCAACCTGTGGGACGTTACTTATCATCACACCAAGGTATCTTTGATCTCCTTGCTAGACAGCAGCATTTCTGAACACGAATTACGTAACATACAAACTCTTTCTGTTACACACAAAAGATAATTGTTATATACATATACAGTATATTTACATACATACACACACACACACATGTATGTATGTATGTATATATATATATATATATATATATATATATATATATATATGTATATATATATATATATATATATATATATATATATATATATATATATATATATATATATATATATATATATATATATATATATATACGTGCACATACATGCACACACACACGCACACACACACACACACACATATATATATATATATATATATATATATATATATATATATATATATATATATATATATATATATATATACATTGCACAATAGCATTAAATTATATTACCTGCGCTCACTAGATCTCTTAACAAAAATCTAAACAAAATTAGTGTTTCGTGCGATTTATGAGGAGAGAAATTAAACCGTAACAAATCTCAAAGTACAATTATTAGTAATTTTATAACATTCTCCAACCTTCCACAGCATTTTTGTTCAGTGTATAACTTTCTTTAGCTACATACAGATCATTGAAAAATCTAGGTACCGTTCATGTATGCAAAATCACTTTGGTCAAATATACACGATCTGTCACGTCATAAATTACTTCACAAACGTATTGTAAGAATTCTTTGATTTTTAAATCCGTTTATCTTTATGAAATATTCTAATATTTTTAATGTATTTGAATATTTCTCTCCTGGCTATTTTTAGAAACACGAAATTGTTGAACATAGCTTCGTTTTGCTATTGATCTGTGGAAACATATCTCGGTCGAGACACTATACACTCAGGCTTTACAAATATAATCCATTCTGTTCCTATTTCCCCATCCAATTTGGAGTTCTAGATATACAATTAAATCTGGCCTTTTACTTCGTGAGGCTCAGTGAGAGAAAGTGCTTGTGATATGATCTCATATTCATGAGGTTGAATTAATAGAAATCCAATTGTTCAAAGTAGAAAGAAGTTTTTCTATTACTTATTCATTCAGATTTTTGTCGTCTATAGTTTTTTGTATTTAATAACTTATCTGATTAAAAATGAGACTATAAGAACGATAACGCCGGTGCCCTTTTTGAATGAAATCATAATGAAGGTTAGATGGAGATGGCTTGGACATGCTCTTCGAACTCCCCAAGAGAGATTAGTTCACCAATTATTTTAACTGCGCTCCACCAAATACGAGAAGCGTTGGAAAACACAGCCCCACATGGTTGAGGACTATGACGCGTGAAGCAGATGATGATGAATGGAGAAGTATTTAATAAAAAGCTTAACATAGACACGACTGGCGAAATCTAATCGATACCTTTTGCGTCAATAGGCGTAGGAGGAGATGATGATGAATAACTTAGATATCAACGGTGTTTGAGACACGCCCTTTTTAGCGGGCAACCGGAGGTTACCCTCATTGAAATTCTGGGTCAGAACATCTTCCCTTAGGAAGTTAAGAAACGTTAAGGGAGATATGAGAGTAAGAAAGAAGGAAAGAAAAAACAAGTTGATCTTGAGGGGGCGAAAGTACTTCGTCGGTTACCCGATTTTGAGCCATATAAAAGGAGGCTGGCTATGGACATCATTATTCAGTTCGCTGGGAACAACACAAACAGACAACATGAACACCAAGGTATGGTATTCGCTCTGTGTGTTTTATCTAAAGTTTTGAAGCATTGTTTCATGGTATTGATTGGTTTTTAGAAGAAGTTTTATTAGCTTAAAAAAATGTACTACTTGGTCTCTTAGACGTTGTTTCGATACCCAGTATATAGATTAAGAAAACGTTAAACGTAGAAAAATTCAAAAGACGTTCAAACAAATACCTTTGGGTATATTTGCTAATTCAATTTCTGTAATGACTCTCGCATATCCTAATTTCGTGCATCTCTTACCTGGCGAAACTCGTTTAAGAATAGCGGGAAATAAAAGTTAGATTAATAATATTAATCTGTTTCATTATAATTACGTTTCTGTTTGTTTATGGGTGTACATGTTCTGTACACCAGTAACTGTATTTCTATAATCATTATTTTCTTTAATGTTTTCTCTACTGAATTTCCCTATTAATTTATATCACCCGTATATTGTCTGCACATCTTTTTATATTTTACATATACTTTCATCTTATTGAAATTTTCTGTTAAACATTACATATATTTTCTCTATCACTGCTATCTTTAATTTATGAAGACTATGTATAGTTAAATTTCTTCTTCTCTTCTTTATGTTCTTGTGTAACTTAAAATCTCTTTTTTCCAGGTTCTCATCTTCTTCGGTCTTGTGGCTTTGGCCGTCGCTGACAAGCGTCCATCATTCTCCTACGGAGTCCCAGATGTAAGTCTCTTTCCTTTATCATCGTTTCTGTTATCCTTGTAACTCTTTCATATGCTATTGTATTTAACAAACTTTTCCATCAGATATACTGAATATATAAGAAACTAAATCACCCATAGAGAAAAATATGCTGTCATTTTTTTTTTTTACTTTCGGTGGGTGGGGGGTGGGGATAGGTCATTTATGGATAGAAAATTACCATAATTTATTTTTCTTTAACTGCTGTTCATGGGAAGTTTGCTTTATTTTCTTTAATAGGGCGAAAGGTATACAACATTAACGGATAGCAAATTACTATCATTTTAAATGTTAAAAAAAAAAAAAAAAAACTATTACTGCTAAACATTATTTTTTCTTTCTTCTTTTTTTAATAATTGATTTTCCGACCCACTCATTGTTTTTTTCCTTCAGTCATCCTCAAGGTCTGATGAATCCTTCGAGTCCACCGAAGCCAAGTACAACTTCAACTGGGATGTAAACGACGACTCCTCCAGCAACGAATTCGGACACCAGGAAGCCCGCGACGGCGAAGACACTCAGGGATCCTACTACGTCCACCTCCCCGACGGTCGCCTCCAGAAGGTGTCCTTCCACGTTGATGGCGACGACGGATACATCGCTGAAGTCACCTACTCCGGTGAGGCTCAGTTCCCCGAATCCTCCGAATCCGAATCTTCCGAATCTGTTGAGTCCGCTGAGGTCCCCAGATATGCTCCCCCTCCAAGGAGATCCTATTTCGCCCCTGACTCCAACGAATCCAAGTAAATCAGAGATTTCTGATGTATTTAATTTTTAACTATGTATTGCCTTGTAGTAATTAAAGTATTTATTTGATTATGAAAATGAATGTGTTTCTCCTTACATGCCTTTGCTGGTCTCAATTATTTTTGTGAGGTTCTGAATATGGAGATGAAATCAAAATTTTGTATCTAGGACTAAACAACAATCACATTGGAAAATAGAATGGAATTTTGAGTCATGAGATGTTAATATTTTCAGCTATTCCCGATGATTACCTTTAACAAAATTATATAGAAAAAAAGAGAATATGTTACAAGAATTACCTGGTATAAAATTTTAGAATTTTTACGCAAAATTACGCTATCAGAAT
>NC_090754.1:36751568-36811568 GCF_036898095.1 Palaemon carinicauda | reverse complement strand
TTCTCTTCGCTACTTTACACATTATTCAACTTAAAATCTCTTTTTTCCAGGTTCTCATCTTCTTCGGTCTTGTGGCTTTGGCCGTCGCTGACAAGCGTCCATCATTCTCCTACGGAGTCCCAGATGTAAGTCTCTTTTCATTTATCATCGTTTTTGTCATCCATGTAACTCTTTCATATGCTATTTTATTTAACAGACTTTTCCATCAGATATACTGAATATACAAGAAACTAAATCACCCATAGAGAAAAATATGCTGTCATTTTTTTTTCTTTTACATTTGGGGGGTGGAGATCGGTCATTTATGAATAGAAAATTACCATAATCTATTTTTCTTTAACTGCTGTTCATGGAAAGTGTGCTTTTTTTTTTAGTAGGGCGAAAGGTATAAGACATTAACAGATAGCAGATTTCTATCATTTGTAAATGATATCAAATAAAAATCTATTACTGCTAAACATGATTTTTTTTTCTTTTTTTTTAATAATTGATTTTCCAAATCACTCATTGTTTTCCTTCTTCAGTCATCCTCAAGGTCTGAGGAATCCTTCGAGTCCACAGAAGCCAAATACAACTTCAACTGGGATGTAAACGACGACTCCTCTAGCAACGAATTCGGACACCAGGAAGCCCGCGACGGCGAAGACACTCAAGGATCCTACTACGTCCACCTCCCCGACGGTCGCCTCCAGAAGGTGTCCTTCCACGTTGATGGCGACGACGGATACATCGCTGAAGTCACCTACTCCGGTGAGGCTCAGTTCCCCGAATCCTCCGAATCCGAATCTTCCGAATCTGTTGAGTCCGCTGAGGTCCCCAGATATGCTCCCCCTCCAAGGAGATCTTATTTCGCTCCTGACTCCAACGAATCCAAGTAAATCAGAGATTTCTGATGTATTTAATATTTAACTATGTATTGCTTTTGGTAATTAAAGTATTTATTTGATTATGAAAATGAATGTGTTTCTCCTTACACGCTTTTGCTGGTGTCTATATTCTCTTTATGAGCTTCTGAATATAGACATGAAATAATAATTTTGGATCTAGGACTAAACAACAATCACATTGGAAAATAGAATGGAATTTTCAGTTACGATATGTGAATATTCCCAGCTATTCCATGTGATTACCTTTTACAAAATTAGATAGAAAAAAACGAGTAAGAGAATATGTTACAAGGAATTACCTGGCGTACAATTTTAGAACTTTTATGCAAATTGGTGCTATCACAATGACCTGACCACTGTAATCGTAAAAATATTTGGAAAATATTTAGAAAATATTTAGAAAATAAAAAAGTAATGAGGAAAATGAAGAAATGGGAATGGCTTCACTTTGTAAATTCTATTAGTTCTTTAATTTATGTATTGTAACAAAAATATCAAGATGATTCAAAGCTTTAGTATTGAAAAGAATAATCAATTAAAAACACGTCCATGGAGTAAAAATTTTAAATATAATTATTGCCCAATTTAGAATATTGTCGGAAAATCGGAAAATGGATAAATGGTGACGTAAATAGAATTCGAATCCTGTTGTTCAAAGATTTATGATATTTTAGGTTCGAAGTATTCCTGCCGGTTCATAATTTTCTTAGAGATATAGTAATCATATCAGGCAAACGCCAAAATGAATTATTCTAGTTTCACTTAGGAAAATACCTTTGATCACCTTACTAAAAGGTCAATATCAAAACATTAAACACTGTAAGTAAAATTCGACAATGACTTCAATGAAACATATACATACATACAAAAACACGCAAACACACACACACACATATACTGTATATGTATATATATATATATATATATATATATATATATATATATATATATATATATATATATAAATAAATAAATAAATATATATATATATATATATATATATATATATATATATATATATATATATATATATGCATATATGTATGTATATATTTATATATAATATATATGTATATATATAAATATATATATATATATATATATATATATATATATATATATATATATATATGTATGTATATATATATTATATATATATACATACATATATATATATATATATATATATATATATATATATATATATATATATATATATATATACATACATATAATTCAAATTTTTGTAGCTTTTTTCATTTTGTTTTCTTTATCAGTAACCTATCAACCTTTAGTCAACTTATAATAAATAGAAATAAATCATGAAACTACAATTTTAGACGGTTTGTTTAACACATTAAAAGAAAGTCAAAGCTTGTTCTGTATTGTAAAAAAAAGATCTCAATTATCATTTATATGAATTCATTTTCATTCTTATATCGCCTATTTAGAAACTGCGTACACCTACATACAACGCCATCTAGGTTTTCAAGAATACCTTGGCACTGCATTTCCTTCTCTCGATAGTCCTTGGCTTTAAAAGGAAAGTATATTCACTATGAAATTTTCACCATATGTTTAGTGTAGATTTAACCCTCAATAGCATTTATTATAGCTACATTCAAGAATCGTATTTGTATTAATTATAAATACTTGATTAGACTATCTGAATATATACTTTGTGTTCTCATTGAAAACACAACAAAGCTATATCCACAGTCAATGATAAATGATAATGATAAAGTGTCTTATAACCAAACTGATCGCTGTGAAAAATACCTAGTGGGTTTTGTTTAAAAAATAAAAAAGAGAAAAAAACTTTATTTAGGCCATTTTAAGGTGGTTATGATATGTATCATTCAAGAAGTTTAAGAAATCACTGAAATATAGATTGATGTAAAAGAGAGGCTTTATATCCTGTCAAGAAAAAGGCGTGTCTTTGAACTCGGTGTCCTTGACATTCACCCGGAAACCTTGTGAGCCTTGCAAAGAAAACGATCTAGTAAAGGTAAGTAATATTAAGTTTACAAATAATCTCCTTCATATGATTATATAGGCAATATCTTTTATATTCATATGCGCCACTTTGTCATATCAATGATGGATATGCTGAATATTTCACTTTCAATTTCAATATTTTAAATTTTTTCCATTAAGCGAACACATTTGCTGTTAAATTTCCTTCTTCTACAATACTACTAACACATTTAATGAAATTAAGGCTATAATAAGGTTTAAGAGAGACAGGGTGGTGACTCTTAAAAGGAATACTCGACACGAGAGAAGAACATGAATAAAAAAGAAAAAAAGATGAAACCAAAAATAAGGTAAAATTGAAAGATATTGAAGTGAAAATATTGTGAACGGAAAATATCTCAAATCTCAATTCCTGTGAGAATGAAAAAAAGTTCATAGGATGTGAATATAAAGAAATTTGCTCAATTCTCAAGTAGTAATTTCATAAAGACGGCAATTGAAAAACTTACTATAATCCTGCCTTGCGCAATGAGGAACGAGGAATAAGCCCTAATTCTGGTAAGTTTGTCATGCTCAAATAAGATCAGTTTTTACAGATAACTGATATTAAGTAGCATTTAGTCATCTACCACTTGAGTGAGTGTAGTTTCTATTTTCTACATTGTAAATATCTTTATTTATTATAAACGTTATTTGTCAAAGTGTTCTTATCAATTTGGGCTTGTAGTCACGATTTGAGTATGCAAAGAGCGAATGTTTAATTTCCAAGGAACAAGTTCCATATATATTTCTTTTAAAGATGGAGGTTTTATTTTGACCTTATCAAAAACGGCTGTTTAAGCAAAAAAAAAAAAAAAAAAAAAAAAAAGAAAAAAAAAAACATTATAAAGAAATATAGATCTACATTGGTTATGACATTGTTGAAAACGTCAGATGGCCCATTAAGAAGACCTGGTTGAACAATTCAAGATAAACAGAGTTTTTTTTTTTTTTTTTTTTTTTTTTTAATTCGTAATAAACTTAATTTAGTTAAGCATAGGTGAAACATCTCTGAAAAAAGCGTAAATATATGAAATAAATCAATAATCAAACCCTATTTGAGGCAGTAACTTTATCATAATAATAATAATAATAATAATAATAATAATAATAATAATAAATAATAATGAAACCTGTCTGTGGTTTTCTGAGATCCCGTTCGATTCCAGACCACTCTCGTCTAGTTTAGTTAACCCAGTGTTAATAACCTCAACCTCTGGGACGTTACTTATCATCACACCAAGGTATCTTTGATCTCCTTGCTAGACAGCAGCATTTCTGAACATGAATCTCGTAACATAGACTAATTCTGTTACACATAAAAGAGACGTCTTTATGTACATATACATAAATACATAAATGTGTATGCGTGTATGTATATATATATATATATATATATATATATATATATATATATATATATATATATATATATATATATATATACATATTATTTACATACACACACGGTTTACATACACACACACGCACATATATATATATATATATATATATATATATATATATATATATATATATATATATATATATATATATATATATATATATATATATATTTATAATATGAATTACACAATAGCATTAAATCGTATTACCTGCGCTCACTAAATCTCTTAATAAAGATCTAAACAAAATTAGTGTTTAGTGCGAATTATGATGAGTGAAATTAAACCGTAATAAATCTCAAAGCATAATTATTAGTAATTTTATAACATTACTCCAACCTTCCACAGCCTTTTTGTTTAATGAAAAACTTTCTTTAGCTACAAACAGATCATTGAAAAATCTAGGTACCGTTCATGTTTGTAAAATCACTTTGGTCAAATATACACGATCTGTCACATCATAAATTGCATCAAAAACGGTATTGTAAGAATTATTTATTTTAGCTCCGGTCATCTTCATTAGATATTCTAATATTTTTAATGTATTTGAATATTTCTCTCCTGGCTATTTTTAGAAACACGAAATTGTTGGACAAAGCTTCGTTTTGCTATTGATCTGTGGAAACATATCTCGGTCCAGACACTATACACTCAGGCTTTACAAATATAATCGATTTTGGTCCTATTTCCCCATCCAATTTGGAGTTCTAGATATACAATTAAATCTGGCCTTTTACTTCGTGAGGCTCAGTGAGAGAAAGTGCTTGTGATATGATCTCATATTCATGAGGTTGAATTAATAGAAATCCAATTGTTCAAAGTTGAAAGAAGTTTTTCTATTACTTATTCCTTTAGATTTGTCGTCTATAGTTTTTTGTATTCAATAATTTATCTGATTAAAAATGAGACTATAAGAAAGATTACTCAGGTGCCATAAGTGAATGAAATCATAATGAAGGATAGATGGAGATGGCTTGGACATGCTCTTCGAACTCCCCGAGAGAGATTAGTTCACCAATCATTTAACTGCGCTCCACTAAGTACGAGAAGAGTTGGAAGACCCAGCCCCACATGGCTGTGGACAATGAAGCGTGAAGCAGATGATGATGAATGGAGAAGTATTCAATTAAAAGCTTAACATAGAGACGACTGGCGAAGTCTAATCGAGGCCCTTTGCATCAATAGGCGTAGGAGGAGATGATGATGAATAACTTATCTATCAACGGTGTTTGAGACACGCCCTTTTTAGCGGGCAACCGGAGGCTTTCCTCATTGAATTTCGGGGTCAGAACATCTTCGCTTAGGAAGTTAGGAAACGTTAAGGGAGATGTGAGAGTAAGAAAGAAAGAAATAAAAACAAGTTGATCTTGAGGGGGCGGAAGTATTTCGTCGGTTACCCGATTTTGAGCCATATAAAAGGAGGCTGGCTATGGACTTCATTATTCAGTTCGCTGGGAACAACACAAACAGACAACATGAATGCCAAGGTATGGTATTCGCTCAGTTGGTTTTATCTGAAGTTTTGAAACGTTGTTTCATAGTATTGTTTAGTTATTCAGAAAACATTTTATTAGCTTAAAGAAATATACTGCTTGGTCTCTGAGACGTTGTTTACAGATACCCGGTATGTGGATTAAGAAGATGTTAAACGTTAAAAAATCCAAAAGACTTTTAAACAAATACCTTTGGGTATATTAACTAATTCAATTTATTTAATTACTCTTTCACATATCCTGATTTCCTATATCTCTTTCCTGAGTACAATCGAACATGAATAGGTTTTTTTTTCTTTTTTTTTCTTATGGTTGCATATGTTCAGTGTAGTAATAATCGTGTTTGTGAAATCTTAAATTATATAGTTTTTCTCTCCTTGCATTTCTCTCTTGATTATATTACCCGTATCTAGTCTGCACATCTTTCTCTTCTTTGTCTGCATCTTTTCCCACTTTTATGTGGGTCGATGTTTCTGGCCAGCTTTCTCCATCTACCTCTGTCCCACTCTTCGTCACCGGTTAATCCCTTTGATCGAAGGTCATCCTTGATACAGTCCATCCACCTAATTTTGGTCTCCCTCTCCTTCTCCTTCCCTGTACCTCCATTTCCATCACTCCTCCCAATATACTGTTCATCTCTTCTCATGACAAGACCATATCACCTCAGTCTTCCTTGGATCTTATCTGATAGTTCTCTAACTCCTGTGGTACCCCTAATTACCTCATTCCGTATCTTATCTCTTCTTGTCACCCCACACATCCATCTCAACATTCTCATCTGCCACATCCACCTTCTTCTCTTCTGTCTTCTTTATTGCCCACGTCTCCACTTCATACATCATTGCCGGCCTCACATCTGTCCTGTGTACTTTACCTTTCAACTTAACCGCTTTTTTCTTGTCGCATAGTACTCCACGCACTTCTTTATGTTTTGTGTTACTTAAACTCTCTCTTTTTTCCCAGGTTCTCATCTTCTTCGGTCTAGTGGCTTTGGCCGTCGCTGACAAGCGTCCATCATTCTCCTACGGAGTCCCAGATGTAAGTCTCTTTTCATTTATCATCGTTATTGATATCCTTGTAACTTTTACATATGATTTTGTGTTTAAGAGTTTATTTTTAATAATCTCCCTTCAAGAAATATACTGAATATATAAGAAATTAAATCACTCGTATGCACAAATATACTATCTTAATTTTTTTTCTACTTGGGGGGGGGGGGGGTTGGGGGTTGGGGATAGGATATTAGTGGATAGAATAATACCATAAGTTACAGTTGATATTCTTCTTGAAAAAAATTTTCTTTTACAAAAATTCATGAAGTTTGCTTTATTTATTTGGTGGGGGGCGGCGGAGGGTGGCCGATAGGTATAAAACATTAATGGATAGAAAATTACTGTAATTTGCAATTGATGTTAGACTTCAAAAAAAAAAAAAGAAAAAAAAATTCTATTACAGCTAAGCTAATCTTTTATATAATTAATTTTCCGAATCACTCATCATTTTTCTCTTTCAGTCATCCTCAAGATCTGAGGAATCCTTCGAGTCCACTGAAGCCAAGTACAACTTCAACTGGGATGTAAACGACGACTCCTCCAGCAACGAATTCGGACACCAGGAAGCCCGCGACGGCGAAGACACTAAGGGATCCTACTACGTCCACCTCCCCGACGGTCGCCTCCAGAAGGTGTCCTTCCACGTTGATGGCGACGACGGATACATCGCTGAAGTCACCTACTCCGGTGAGGCTCAGTTCCCCGAATCCTCCGAATCCGAATCTTCCGAATCTGTTGAGTCCGCTGAGGTCCCCAGATATGCTCCCCCTCCAAGGAGATCCTATTTCGCCCCTGACTCCAACGAATCCAAGTAAATCAGAGATTTCTGATGTATTTAATATTTAATTATGTATTGCTTGTGGTAATTAAAGTATTTATTTGATTATGAAAATGAATGTGTTTCTCCTTACATGCCTTTGCTGGTCTCAATTATTTTTATGAGGTTCTGAATATAGAGATGAACTCAAAATTTTGCATCTAGGATTAAACAACAATCACATTGGAAAATAGATTGGAATTTTGAGTCATGAAATTTTAATATTTTCAGCTATTTCCGATGATTACCTTTTACAAAATTATATATATAAAAAAGAAAATGTTACAAGAATTACCTGGTATAAAATCTTAGAATTTTTTACGACGCAATCAGAATGACCTGACCAGTCTACTTAGACAAACATTTAAAAAAAAAATTGTTGGCAAAATGAAAAAAAAATGCGAATGGCTTTATTTTGTATATTCTATCAATTCTTTCAGTTGTTTATTGTAACAAAAATATTAAGGCGATTCATAACTTTAGTATTGAAAAGAATAATCACTTGGAAACACGACCATGGAATCAAAATTTTAAATATGATTATCGCCCAACTAAGAATATTGTCGTAAAATCGTAAAGTGATTAGATAGTGACGTAAGTAAAATTTGAATCCTGTTGCTTAATGAATTATAATGTTTTAGATTCGATGCATTTCTGCCAATCCACAATTTTTTTAGAGATATAGTAATCAAATCAGGCAAACGCCAAGATAAATTATTCTAGTTTCACATAGGAAAATACCTTTGAACACCTTACTAAAAAGTCAATATCAAAACACAAAATGCTGTAAGTGAAACTCGACAAAGATTTTAATGAAACATATACATACATACAAACACACACACACACACACACACACACACACACATATATATATATATATATATATATATATATATATATATATATATATATATATATAAATATATATATATATATAATATATATATATATATATATATATATATATATATATATATATATATATATATATATATATATATATATATAATATATGTTATTCAAAAGATTGCAGCCTTTTCATTTTGTTTTCTTTATCAGTAAATTAACAACCTTTTGACAACTTATAATAAATGAAAAAAAAAAAATCATAAAACTACATTTTTAGACGGTTTGTGTATTATACTAAAAGAAAGGTCAAACTTGTTGTGTATTGTAAAAAAAGAAAAATCTCAAATTATCAATTATATGAATTCATTTTCATTCTTATATCGCCTATTTGGAAACTGTGTACACCTACATACAACGCCATCTAGGTTTTCAAGAATACCTTGGCACTGCATTTCCTTCTCTCGATAGTCCTTGGCTCTGAAGGGAAAGTATATTCACTATGAAATTTTCTCTTCATGTTTAGTGTAGTTTCAACATTCAACAGCTTTTATTATAGCTACATTCAGGAAAGCTATATGTATTAATTATATATACTGTTTTGTATATAACTGTTTCAGGCCTCTGTGAATAGACTAGCTGAAAATATACTTTGTGTTCTCATTAAAACACAACAAAGCTATATCCACAGTCAATGATAAATGATAATGATAAAGTGGCTTATGACCAAACTGATCGCTGTGAAAAAAACCTATTTGGTGTTTTTTTGTTTTTGTTTTTCTTTTTTTAAAGAGAAAAAACTTTAGGCCAAATTTAAGGTGGTTATAATGTGTATCATTCAAGAGGATTAAGAAATCACTGAAATATAGATTGATGTAAAAGAGAGGCTTTATATCCTTTCAAGAAAAAGGCGTGCCTTTGAACCCGGTGGCCTTGACATTCACCCGGTAACCTTGTGTGCCTCGCAAAGAAAACGATCTAGTAAAGGTAAGTAATATTAACCTTGCAAATAATCTCCTTCATATTTCATGATCTTATATGCGAAATCTTGCATATTTATATATGCCATTTTGTCATCATTTAATGATGGATTTGCTGAATATTTCACTTTCAATTTAAATATTTTATATTTTATCCATATAGTGAACACACTTGTCGCAATTCTTTCTTTTTCAATACTATTAATATATTTGATAGAATTATGGTTATAATAGTGTTTAAGAGAGTCGGGATGGTGACTGTTAAAATGAATGATTGAAAGGATAGATGAAGATAATAAATAAAGAAAAGATGAAACCAAAAATAAGGTAAAATTCAAAAATATCTAGGTGAAGAAAATATTGTGAACGGAAAATATCTCGAATCTCGATTCCTGTGAGAATGAAAAAAGTTTATAGGATGTGAATACAAAGAAATGTGCTCGATTCTTGAGTAATAATTTCATAAAGACGGCAAATGAAAAAGTACTATTAGGAATAGCCCTAATTCTGGTACGTTTCTCATGCTCAAATAAGATCAGTTTTTACAGATAACTGATATTAAGTAGCATTTACACATCTACCATTTGAGTGACTATAGTTTCTGTTTCTACATTATAAATCTCGTTATTCTTATCATAAACGTTATTTATTGGTGCTCTTAGCAAAGTGGGTTTAATAGTCCATATCTGAGTTTACAAAGAGCGAACATTTCATTTGTAAGGAACAAGTTCCTTATGTATCTTTTTAAAGATGGCGGTTTTACTTTGACCTTATCAAAAACAGCCGTTCAAGGAAAAGACAAAATAAAGGAATAAAAATCTTCATTGGGTATGGCATTGTCGAAAACGCCGGATGGCCTATAGAGATCTGGTTGAACAATTAAACATAAAGCACAGAGTTGATTATTTTTCTCAACATCATAAAACTTTCATTTCACAAGACATAGGAGAAAAATCTCTGAAAAAGACCTAAGTATATGAAATAAATAGATAATCAAACCCTATTAGAGGCAGTAACTTTGTCATTATAATAACAAAAATGGTAATAGCAATGACACAGGACTCGGTCTATGGTTTTCTGAGATCCCGTTCGATTCCAGACCACTCTCGTCTAGTTTAGTTAGCCCAGTAATAATACCCTTAACCTGAGGGATGTTACTTATCATCGCACTAAGGTATCTTTGTTCTCCTTGCTAAACAGCAGCATTTCTGAACACGAATTTCGTAACATAGACAGTTTTTGTTATACACAAAAGATATATGTATGGATGTGTATGTATGTATGTATGTACAGTCTATATATACAGTATATATATAATATATTATATATGTATATGTATATGTATATGTATATATTACCTGCGGTAACTAAATCTTTTAACAAAGATCTAAACAAAATTAGTGTTTAGTGTGAATTATGAGGAGTGCAAATAAACCGTAACTAAACTCAAAGTATAGTTGTTAGTAATTTTACAACATTAATCTACCCCAATCTTCCACATCTTTTTCTTTTTAGTGAAAAACTCTCTTTAGCTAAATGCAGCTCATTTAAAGATCTAGGTACCGTTCATGTTTGTAAAATCACTTTTGTCCAATACACCCGATCTGTCACTTCATAAATTACATCACAAACGTATTGTAAGAATTCTTTCATTTTTAAATCTGTTCATCTGTATGAAATATTCTAATATTTTAATGTATTTGAATATTTCTCTCCTGATGATTTCTAGACAGACGAAATTATTGGACAAAGCTTCGTTTTGCTATTGATCTGTGGAAACATATCTCGGTCGAGACACTATACAGGCTTTACAAATATAATCGATTTTGGTCCTATTTCCCCATCCAATTTGGAGTTCTAGATATACAATTAAATCTGGCCTTTTACTTCGTGAGGCTCAGTGAGAGAAAGTGCTTGTGATATGATCTCATATTCATGAGGTTGAATTAATAGAAATCCAATTGTTCAAAGTTGAAAGTTTTTCTATCACTTATTCATTTAGATTTGTCGTCTATAGTTTTTTGTATTTAATAATTTATCTGATTAAAAATGAGACTAAGAAGATTACTCGGGTACCGTAAGTGAATGATATCATAATGAAGGTTAGATGGAGATGGCTTGGATATGTTCTTCGAACTCCCCGAGAGAGATTAGTTCACCAATCATTTAACTGCGCTCCACTAAGTACGAGAGGAGTTAGAAGACCCAGCCCCACATGGCTGAGGACAATGAAGCGTAAAACAGATGATGATGAATGGAGAAGTATTTAATTAAAAGCTTAACATAGAGACGACTGGCGAAGTCTAATCAAGGAACTTTAAATCAATGGGCGTAGGAGGAGATGATGAATAGCTTGAATATCAACGGTGTTTGAGACACGCCCTTTTTAGCGGGCAACCGGAGGTTACCCTCATTGAAATTCGGGGTCAGAACATCTTCCCTTAGGAAGTTAGGAAACGCTAAGGGAGATAGGGAGAGTAAGAAAGAAAGAAAGAAAAAAAACAAGTTGATCTTGAGAGGGCGAAAGTATTTCGTCGGTTACCCGATTTTGAGCCATATAAAAGGAGGCTGGCTATGGACTTCATTATTCAGTTCGCTGGGAACAACACAAACAGACAACATGAACACCAAGGTATGGTATTTGCTCGATGGGTTTCATCTCAAGTTTTGGGACTAAGTTTCATAGTATTGTTTTGTTATTTGGTAGACGTTTTATTAGCTTAAGAGAATTTATATCTTGATTTCTAGGGCGTTATTGTTTAGATACACAGAGCGTGAATTAAAGAAAATCGTTAAAAATTTAAAAGACGTTCAAACAAATACCTCTGGGTATATTTAGCCTACTAATTCTATTTATATTATTACTCTTTCACATATCCTGATTTTGTGTATATCTTTCCTTGGGAAACTCACATTTGAATAGAGGGAAATAAGTTAGATTAATAGTATTGGTCTGTTTCATTTTGCTTATGGTTGCTGATATTCTGTTTACCAATTACCGTATTTGTATAATCTTAGATTGATTACATTTTTTCTCTACATGCATTTCCCTATTAATTTATATTACCCGTATCTTATCTGCACATTTTCTTAAGTTTTACATATACTTTCATCTTATCGAAATATCTTAAATATTTTATATATTGTCTCTATCAATGCTCCATTTGATTTATGAAGATTATGTAAATGTATGTTTCCTCTTCTCTACCTTACACATTATTTAACTTAAAATCTCTGTTTTTTCCAGGTTCTCATCTTCTTCGGTCTTGTGGCTTTGGCCGCCGCTGACAAGCGTCCATCATTCTCCTACGGAGTCCCAGATGTAAGTCTCTTTTTATTGATCATTGTTTTTGTCATCCTTGTGATTCTTTCATATGCTATTGTATTTAGAGTTTTCTTAATAAACTCTCTCCATTAGATATACTAAGTATGCAAGAAATTAAATCGCCCATTTACAAAAATATGCTGTCTTAATTTATTTTTTCTATTACTTTTAGTTTTGGGAATAAGATATTAATATATAGAAAATTACTATAAGTTGCGGTTGATATTCCTCTTGAAATTTATTTCTTACTGATACTCATACAAATTTTTTCTTTTTTTTTTCAATTTGAATTTTTTTTTTTTTTTTTTTTTTTTTTGTGGTAGAGGGTGACAGACCTTGGCTGATAGATTTAAGACATTAGCGGATAGTAAATTACTATAATTTTCAATTAATGTTGAACTTAGGAAAATAATTCCATTACTGCTCAGCATTATTTTTTTTTTTCAAATCTCTCATTGCTTTCCTTCATCAGTCATCCTCAAGTTCTGAGGAATCCTTCGAGTCCACTGAAGCCAAGTACAACTTCAACTGGGATGTAAACGACGACTCCTCCAGCAACGAATTCGGACACCAGGAAGCCCGCGACGGCGAAGACACTCAGGGGTCCTACTACGTCCACCTCCCCGACGGTCGCCTCCAGAAGGTGTCCTTCCACGTTGATGGCGACGACGGATACATCGCTGAAGTCACCTACTCCGGTGAGGCTCAGTTCCCCGAATCCTCCGAATCCGAATCTTCCGAATCTGTTGAGTCCGCTGAGGTCCCCAGATATGCTCCCCCTCCAAGGAGATCATATTTCGCCCCTGACTCTAACGAATCCAAGTAAATCAGATTTCTGATGTATTTAATTTTTAACTATGTATTGCTTGTAGTAATTAAAGTATTTATTTGATTGTGAAAATGAATGTGTTTCTCCTTACACGCGCTTGCTGGTCTCTCGATTCTCTTTATGAGCTTCTGGATATAAATATTAAATTAAAGCTAGGACTAGGGAGGGCCAGGCAATGGCTGCTGAGGACTCAGTAGGTAGTCCTATATGCTCCCCCAAATCCCCATCCTTAGCTCACAAGCTAAGGAGATACTTCTTCTTTGTCCGCATCTTTTCCCACTTCTATATGGGGTCGATGTTTCTGGCCAGCGTTTTCCATCTATCTCTGTCCCACACTTCATCTCCGGTTAATCCCTTTTATCCAAGGTCATCCTTGATACAGTCCATCCACCTTCGCTTTGGTCTCCCTCTCCTTATCGTTCCCTGTACAGTACCTCCATTTCCATCACTCTCCTCCCAATATACTGTTCATCTCTTCTCATGACATGACCATACCACATCAGTCTACTTTCTTGGATCTTATCTGATAGTTCTCTTAACTCCTGTGGTGCCCCTAACTACATCATTCCGTATCTTATCTCTTCTTGTCACCCCACACATCCATCTCAACATTCTCCTCTCTGCCACATCCAGCTTCTTCTCTTCTGTCTTTTTTATTGCCCACGTCTCCGCTCCATACATCATTGCCGGTCTCACAACTGTCTTGTGTACTTTACCTTTCAACTTAAGCCCTATTTTCCTGTCACATAATACTCAACACACTTTTTTCCAATTCTTCCATCCTGCTTGTATTCTGTGGTTTATTTCTACCCCCAGATCACCATTCTTTGCAACTGTTGATCCTAAATACCTGAAATTTTCAACTCTTTTCAATTTCTCTCCTTGTAAACTAACTTCCACATTCTCCCCATTTTTCAATCTCAAATAGTCTGTCTTTTTTCTACTGATCTTCAATCCTCTATTTTCCATTTCTCTTTTCCACTCCTCCAATTTCTCTTCTACTACCTCTCGCCTAGTGCTACGCAGTATAACATCATCAGCGAAAAGCATA
Source organism: Palaemon carinicauda (assembly GCF_036898095.1). Classification (NCBI taxonomy): domain Eukaryota; kingdom Metazoa; phylum Arthropoda; class Malacostraca; order Decapoda; family Palaemonidae; genus Palaemon; species Palaemon carinicauda. The sequence goes on along the minus strand of NC_090754.1, from coordinate 36,796,863 downwards.
TACTAAGGAGACTGATCTCTAATACCTTGTGTTAATACATCCATGACCAGATCAAATAGGTAAGGGCTCAATGCAGACCCCTGATGTAGTCCCACATTTACTGGGAAACTTTTTGTTAGGCCTATACTGCTCTTAACATTTTCTTCTGCCCTCTCATACAGATTTTTCATACACAAACTATAAAAGAAAAATTTATGTCAGCCTGCTCAACGTAAAAACGTTTGCTGCAAGTTCAAACTTTTGAAGCTCTACCGATTCAGTTACCCGATTAAGAAGATCATTCCACAAACATCTATGCCACTCCATCTTGTGAAAGTAGTTTTTCCAACCAAGACTTTTCACATAACCAAGGACAGGTTCATAACCAAAGTTATCCAAAACTAAGTCACTAGTATACAGTACCAACTTCATCGAATAGCCATGTCTGTATTATCATCTCCACCATCATAAACACCTGTTCACTCGAATGTTTGAACTTTCTTGAATCATCATCATCATCATCATCATCATCTACTACGCCTATTGACTCATACGGCGTCGGTTAGATTTCGCTAGTAGTCTTTATCTTGAGCTTTTAAATCAATACTTCTGCTTCCCGAAGACTCCTTCTCATGTGAACATAAGGGTTGGAACTGGCTCTGTAGATAGAAGAAGCTGATGTTCTTTTAGTTGGTACCTCTTCATCACGGAGCATAGCATACTAGAAGAACCTCACCTACTTCTATCTAAAGAGCGAGCACCAACCATTATGTTCACATGAAAAGGAGTGTGTACCTCTTCATCGAGGAACACAAAATACTAAAAGAACCTCAGCCTATTCTATCTACTTAGCCAGTCAGTAACCTCTAATATGCTATGTCCCTAATGAAGAGGTACAAACTCTTTCTTGTGTAAACTTAAGGGGTTGGAACTGGCTCTCTAGGTAGAAAAACCTGAGGTTCTTCTAGTATGCTATGTTCCTTGATGAAGAGGTACAAACTCCTTCTCATGTAAACATAAGGGTTGTAACTGGCTCTGTAGGTAGACGAAGCTGAGGTTCTTCTAGTATGCTATGTTCCTTGATAAAGAGGTGCAAACTCCTTCTTATGGGAACATAAGGGTTGACACTGGCCCTGTAGATAAAAGAAGCTAAGGTTCTTCTAGTATGCTATGTTCCTTGATGAAAAGGTACAAACTCCTTCTCATGTGAACATAAGAGTTGGTACTGGCTCTGTAGATAGAAGAAGCTATGGTTCTTCTAGTATGCTATGTTTCTTGAGAAGAAGTTTGTACCTCTTCATCAAGGAACATAGCATATTAGAAGAACCCCTGCTTCTTCTATCTACAGAGCCAATACCAACGCTATTGTTCATATGAGAAGGAGTTTGTACCTCTTCATCAAGGAACATAACATACTAGAAGAACCACAGATACTTCTATCTACAGAGCCAGTACCAACCATCATGTTCACATGAGAAAATGTTTACACCTCTTCATCAAAGAACATAGCATAGTAGAAGAACCTTAACTTCTTCTATCTACAGGGCCAGTACCAACCATTATGTTGACATGAGAAAGATTTTATACTTCTTCATCAGGGAGCATAGCATAGTAGAAAAACCTTTACTGCTTCTATCTACAGGGCCAGTCGTCTTCTTTGTCTGCATCTTTTCCCACTTTTATGTGGGGTCGATACTTCTTGCCAGCGTTCTCCATCTACCTCTGTCCCACACTTCATCACCGGTTAATCCCTTTGATCGAAGGTCATCCTTGATACTGTCCATCCACCTTCGCTTTGGTTTCCCTCTCCTTCTCGTTCCCTGTACCTCTTTTTCCATCTCTCTCCTCCCAATATATTGTTCATCTCTTCTCATGACATGACCATACCACCTCAGTATACTTTCTTGGATCTTATCTGATAGTTTTCTAACTCCTGTGGTACCCATAATTACCTCATTCTGTATCTTATCTCTTCTTGTCACCCCACACACTAATCTCGACATTCTCATCTCAGCCACATCCAGCTTCTTCTCTTCTGGCCATATTGGATTGGCTAATTTTTCATAGCCGGATGTTGTTTCCTGTGGCAGAGATGATGTGGCAGAGATGAGAATGTTGAGATGGATGTATGGGGTGACAAGAAGAGATAAGATACGGAATGAGGTAATTAGGGGTACTACAGGAATCGGAAAACTATCTGATAAGATCCAAGAAAGTAGACTGAGGTGGTATGGTCATGTCATGAGAAGATATGAACAGTATATTGGGAGGAGAGTGATGGAAATGGAGGTACAATGAACGAAAAGGAGAAGAAGACCTATGCCCCACAAACTGGATGTACAGAGGAGGAGAAGGATACATTCTGGGAGGAGATGGACCAAGAGCTTGGAAAAATTCCTGCAAGGGAAAGGGTAATTATAGGAGGAGATCTGAGTGGCCACTTGAGAATTAGTAAGGAAGGGATAGAGAGTGTGCATGGAGGTTGGGGTGTGGGTGAGAGAAATGATGAGGGAGAAAGAGTGATTGATTTTGCGGTGGCTTTTGACCTAGCAATGATCAACACCTTCTTTGAGAAAAATATTAACAGACTGATTACTTAAAGTAGCGGTGGCAGGGAGAGCCAGATAGTTTTGCTGCTGTGTAAGAGAGACAATCTGACAAAGGTTAGAAATTGCAAGGTGATAAATGGGGAGGATGTAGAAGCGCAACATAGGTTAGTGGTAATTGATTGCAGACTATAGGAGAAGTAAAATGAAAAGAATGGACCCAAAGATTAAGTGGTGGAAATTGAAAGAGGAAGAACTGAGAGTCTTGTTTAAGGAAAGAGTGCTGGAAGCAGTAAGGTTAAATGAGGGTGTACAAGAATGGTGGACCAAGAATAGTAAAGTAATTCTGAGGATCGGTGAGAAAGTACTTACAAAGTCATCAGGAAGAAGAGCCCCAAATGATAAAGAATAGTGATGGTGGAATGATGAGGTGCATGAATGTGTATAAAACAAGAAAGAAGCAAAGAAGAAGGCAGATCTTTGGACAGCTCACTTGAAGAGGTAAATGAGAATGTAACAACTAGACAATTTATACAGAGAGCTAGAGACAGGACCAAGTGGAAGATATTGACAGCCCACGTCAAGGACATGTCACCTAGATAGATAGATTGACTATTGCCCCTTAATTCACCTGTCATAAACTTCGTATGCTTAAGAAAATTAGCAGTTAAATATTCGGTAATTTTGTATATTATTACATCGTGTGACTACGCACAAGAAATATATGATTTCCTATAGCAAATAACGAGATTTAACCGATTTTGATGACCATTTCAATCGCAAACAAACAGATCAACCAATTCGGTTAGTTATAAGTTGACGAATTGGTTGATGTTATTACGGATGAAATGAATGAGAAAACCAGTTAAATCACGATATCTACTATAGGAAATCATATATTTCCTGTACGAAATCACACAATGAAATACAATACAAATTAACCATATAAATATTAAAACTGTGGACATATATACTGAGTTAAAATATATAAACAACAGATGTCGGGGACGATAACATTAACAACGTTACCAATGATTGACAGAACTACCAACGATGACGAATGGTACACAGTGTTACCAACGGCACGATGACATTACTAGAGGTAGAAATAAATTTTTCCATACGTAAACTAAATAATACTACCATAAAACTATTACACAATAAATAAAGAGTACCAAAAGGCCACAGAACCTAACAAACCCACCTAACCTTGCCTAGAAGTACCCCGGTCACAAAACATATAATAAGAATGGGGGAATGACTTACCTTGATACACAGTACTACCAACGGAGACGAATGGTACACAGAACTACCAACGACACGATGGCATTACTAGAGCTAGAACTGCTAAATATCTCCTCAGATATATTCAATAATTTCTCCATATAAGTGGTACGAAATATATAAAAAGTACAGAAAGGCCACAGAACCTAACAAACCCAACTAACCTTGCCTAGAAGTACCCCGGTCACAAAACACGAATAATGACTATTGAGGAATGACTTACTTTTATGAAGGAAACGTCGAAACTTGCTGGACTCGGTTGGGGCAGTTTAAACGTTGAGGAATAACATTGTGAGATTTAAGAAAATGATCAACATAACCTGAATTATCACCAAAATCACCATGGAATTGAGCCACTGCTTTTAGATACGGAATGCTGCAACCGGTACAAGTTTCTATAATATGTTCCATCTCAAAATACGGGAAAAAAAACGCACTAGTAACGAAGGACGAGTAACTAGGTCAAAGGTTAAAACGGGAAAGGCAGGGGAACGATGGGTCGGAAAACAGCGCATACAGAGATAAAGGAAGGGGGGGGGGGGTAGGGAGATATCTGAATAGGACTAGAGTGATGATTGGTTAAGGGAAAAACAACGAACAAAAGAGTGAAAACATGAATGAACTAAATACGGAAACTAGACGAAAGAAAAGTTTTATAAGACACAGAGGAGAGAAAAGGAACTAACCAACAAAAATAATTACAAACAATATAGGAAGATAAAATGGAATGAACGTTAAATAATAGTGAATGGGAATATAAAATGAGGAGATCATACCGAGAATTAACTGGATAAAAAAACTAGTCCAGGGTAAGAATTTATGTGAAACCGGGAAGGGATAAAGAAATAACCCAACAAATAAAACCAATATAGGAAGGTAAAATGGAATGAATGATAAATAATATTGAATGGGAATAAAAAATGAGAAAATAACACTAATAAAAAGAGTAAAAGGGGGAGTGGAAACTCCTGCGCAGGGGGCGGGGGGATATATGCGCAGATCGGAAACTGATGAAACGAACGAACGAACAAATGGGAAAGGAAATAACAAAACAAATAAACCCAATATAGGAAGGTAAAATGGAATGTATGATAAATTATATTGAATGGGAATATAAAATGAGAAAAGAGTAATAATGGAGAGAAACGAAGGACGGAAGGTGGGGCGAACGAACAAACGAACAAATGGGTGCTAATGTTAGCAAGGAATGCTAACATTTGATCTACATCAGGTATGGAATGTTAACATTTAATCTACACCAGGCGTTGGCAGCACTGGTTACTGTCTTACTACAAGAAATAACCTTTGAAACGGCTCCTCCCAAATATATCCAGGTATACTGATTTGTCTTTTCCTACGGTTATAATAAATACCAGAAAGAGATGTATAGAGAAGAAAAGGACTGAATTAGGGTTATATATCGATTCCCCAGTATGTTTTCCCCACCCAAAACCCCGAGTTCCCACTGGGGGTCCCCCATTATCGGCGGATATAGATGTATATATATTTCTGTAACTATTCATTTGCGACGGGAACGAGTGTTATTTTCGAAGGGAGCGTAATTTTTCCTATAAGAAAAAGTAGTTGGAATACTAGGATACATTGAGATGTAATAATATACAATGAAACCAAATATTCATCAAGTATGATTAGGTTATAACAAGAAATATAAAGACTATGAAGAGTAAAATTCAATAATACTCTGCAAATATATCTTCACGCCACAAAGATCAAAATAATACAGTTACCCTTTAGAGTTGTTTTCGTTTTTAAAAGTATAAACAAAGAAAACGTATAAAATAGAAATCTGGCTAACTAAAAAAAAAGGGGGAACAAAACTCTCTCTCTCTCTCTCTCTCTCTCTCTCTCTCTCTCTCTCTCTCTCCTCTCTCTCTCTCTCTCTCTCTCTCTCCCCCCCCCCCGTCATGGTTCTCATTGCTCAAGACAGCTTACAACAGATTATTCCTCACCATAAGTGGGCCTATTAAGATTTTAATTATGCTCTGTACGTTAGCTTAAAAGAAGAGTTATTTCAGGCTGGTCAACTATTGCGTCCCTAGGCCTTTAGACCCAGCCTTCCTAAAAAATGACTCACTTTGAATCTAAAGTATTATGCACATAAATTATCATGACGCTTTACTCTCTCTCTCTCTCTCTCTCTCTCTCTCTCTCTCTCTCTCTCTCTCTCTCTCTCTCTCTCTCTCTCTCTCACACACACACACACACACACAACACACAACCACACACTCTCAAACAATCTTTTTCTCAGGAACACAAACTCTCTCTCTCTCTCTCTCTCTCTCTCTCTCTCTCTCTCTCTCTCTCTCTCTCTCTCTCTCTCTCTCTCACACACACACACACACACACACAACACAACCACACTTTCTCAAACAATCTCTTTCTCAGGAACACAGAATCTCTCTCTCTCTCTCTCTCTCTCTCTCTCTCTCTCTCTCTCTCTCTCAAATAATCTCTCTCAGGAACACATAATCTCTCTCTCTCTCTCTCTCTCTCTCTCTCTCTCTCTCTCTCTCTCTCTCTCTCTCTCTCTCTCTCTCAAACACACACAATACAACCACACTCTATCAAACAATCTCTTTCTCAGGAACACATAATCTCTCTCTCTCTCTCTCTCTCTCTCTCTCTCTCTCTCTCTCTCTCTCTCTCTCTCTCAACACAACCACACTCTCAAACAATTTCTTTCTCAGGAACACATAATCTCTCTCTCTCTCTCTCTCTCTCTCTCTCTCTCTCTCTCTCTCTCTCTCTCTCTCTCTCTCTCTCTACTCTTTTCTTGCTATAGATATACCATTTACTTCTAATATTCTAATGTTGATGTTGCTTTTGTCTTTGGTATTGGTTTGTCACTTATTATACAACACTGCTTTTATTACTACTACTATCTCAACCTTTTTATTTTTATTACTACCCTATCACTAAGTCATCAAAGAAAATGTTTCAATTGCTACTATGCTATTGTCACTACTTTATCAGTGAATACGACTACAATTATCACTTTTTACTGTGGAAATTTATACTCCTCTTACGAGGCCTGTGTCAAAATATAGTGCTGAGAGAGAGAGAGAGAGAGAGAGAGAGAGAGAGAGAGAGAGAGAGAGAGAGAGAGAGAGAGAGAGAGTGAGAGAGAGATAGAGAGAGAGAGAGAGAGAGAGAGAGAGAGAGAGAGAGAGAGAGAGAGAGAGAGAGAGTATCTCAATTTCTCATAAGTCATATAAATCTTAAGTAAAATGTCAAGTTCATTTTCGTAACATGAAATTTTACTAACATGTAGATGCATAACTCAAAAACATATGATTATTCTAATTTTCTTTTTACTGGATTATCAACATTTCGCAGTAATAGTTAAATTCTATGTGTTTTCAGAAAAGTTTTATAAATAATAACTTCTAACAAATTCATTCATTTTGTGTTTTTCACGTCACCTATAGATGTCACTTGACTGTTGTGACGTCATGTCTGTTAAAGATACTTCTCGTTCACTCTCTTCGTCAGTCAGGTGTTGTTTTCCAACACTGTTTAAAAAGAGTGACACTGGCGTTTGTGGTTGGCTATGAGCTGTTCAAATCATTAATCTTTATAGAGAAACAGAGTATTTAAAAGCAGTTTGTTCCTAGATTTTTAAAGCTAAAGCCTAGAGATTTTGTGTCCTGTGAAGTGTACTCAACTACAAAGAAAAGGATCCTTAGCTACTCAGGATTTTGGACGGTAAGATCTTGTCTTGTATCTTTGGTGTTTATTTATTCGTTACTTCTCAATGCTAAAGTTGCGGCAAATTTACCTTTGATCATCAAGAACTTAATATAGAACATTTTCAATTGTTGAAAACTTTTTGATATTATAGGAATTTAGGTTACAAAATTTTTGTGATAAGTAGGAATTAATTATCTTAAATAACGGTGGTTATCAGTGCATATATTATTATTAGATTTGTCTTGAATTGAAGTGAATAAGAACAAATTTTGGGGAATTTCTGAGAAGTGTTCATCCTATGGTCTTTAGTTACTGGTGACTTGTAGAAGATATCTAACCCTGCAGAAATGTTTTTCACATTTGATCTAAATATTACTCGTATGCGTTTGATTTGTCAGCCAGTCTTGAAAGTGTATCATTAGACTTCTTATTGATGAAAAAGTTATTGCCATTTGGCCTCGAAATTTACTTTATACTTGAGACATTGGTTTAATTTTGGGTATTCTTCTGTACTGGGCATAGATACATACTGGATTAAGAGAAATTTTTTCTTTTTTCTACAGACATGCTGATTGTCAAAATCAAAAGGATTTATTCATTACTCGTTAAACGGTGATTGAATTTATTTGTCTGTGCTACCTAAGAAGTTAGATCAATTCTTTAGTTTTCCTTAACAGTTGTGATGTAAAAAGTATACTTGTTAAGACCGAAGTTTGCATTTAGAATGCTTATGATGCGGAAAATTTGCAGTCGGGAATAATTTAAAGCATTCATTAAATGAGCAAAACTATCCATTATAACCTTAAGTACCTATCCAATATATCACAAGTACGTTTGTAAATCTACCTATTAATGAAAACTAGTATCTATCATAGAAACAAATGTTTTAGTTAACAAGCTGGGATAAGAAAAGGGCAACTACTGTATGTATTATGTTTCAAAGAGTTAATTAGCCGTTATATAGTTCGGTAAGTGAAATTTTACGTGAAAGGAAAGAAAAATTAAGATAGACCTATTGAACATTTGAAGGGAGTAACACATTTGCCATATCGTTGAACTTATGGTGGTTTATAATTACTCATCTATTATATATCTCATTCATTACATAATTTTCTTAATTAATGACTATATCTTAAGGGGCATAAAATCAGCATTAAATCTAATAAAAAACTGGACAATTTGCCACTTAAATCCCAAATATATCCTTCATTTTCTATACAGATTCCGCTATTATTGATAATGTGATTGAGGTTAAGGCGAAACGGAGAATAGTGAGGACTCTGTGGGAGGGACAACGGACATTTTCCCCACCCCTATATTCCCCTAGGACAATTTCCCCACTGGACATTTTCCCCACCGGACATTTTCCCCACCGGACATTTTCCCCACCGGACATTTTCCCCACTAGCTAAATACATAGGTGGAACGTTTCTCCACCCTGTATATTATAAGCACATGATACTTAAATTATTAAATAAAAAAGGGAAACTCCGTCCATTTTCCAGCCAAATAGCCAGTTAATCATATCCCTCGTGAGGAATAAGTAGCCTATACTATACAGGGTGGGGATATTAGCAAATGGTAAAAGAATCAGTTTCTCCAATTGTGCCCTGGGAAGGGGTTCAAAGGGCTTCCCCACCCCTCGGCTAGGTCTGTGACCTGGGAAGTGGGGTCCGCCGGCTAGGTCTGGGACCTGGGAACTACTAAGTTAGGCAAGGTGAGTTTGTTAGGTTCTGTACCCTTTTACACATATCGAAAGTGTTAAATAGCCACGTTTTGTCCTGTTTTCGCACACCCAAAATACCAAGTTCCCTCCTGTGTCCTTCAGAAAGGGGGAGGGGGGGAGTCCATAACGGTAGAAATGCTTATTTGCACTGGAAATAAAGGTTAAATTCGGATTTCCAATCTATGCAGTGTAATTAATTTAGTTGTCAACAAAATGATTACTTTTTTTTCGTTACATGACTTATAACATTAGGGTGCAGAAAATGTCCAGCGGGGAAAATGTTCGGTGGGGAAAATGTCCGGTTGGGTAAATGTCCGGTTGGGAAAATGTTCGGTGGGGAAAATGTCCGGTTGGGAAGGGAAAATGTAGGGTGGGGGAAATGTTCGGTGGGGAAAATGTCCGGTTGGGAAAATGTTCTGTGGGGAAAATGTCCGGTTGGGAAGGGAAAATGTAGGGTGGGGAAAATGTCCGGTTGGGAAAATGTCCGGTTGGGAAAATGTTCGGTGGGGAAAATGTCCGGTTGGGAAGGGAAAATGTAGGGTGGGGGAAATGTTCGGTGGGGAAAATGTCCAGTTGGGAAAATGTCCGGTTGGGAAAATGTACCGTGAGGAAAATGTTCTGTGGGGAAAATGTCTGGTGGGGAAAATGTTCAGTTGGGAAAATGTAGGGTGGGGAAAATGTTCAGTTGGGAAAATGTACTGTGAGGAAAATGTTCGGTGGGGAAAATGTCCGGTTGGGAAAATGTACTGTGAGGAAAATGTAGGGTGGGGAAAATTTTCACTTGGGAAAATGTACGGTAAATTTTTACAATAGTTCCAATTCCATTTTTGTAGAGTAATTATATATTTTCGTGTGTGTTTTAATGTGTTGTGAATGGTTACGATAGTAATAGTTCGGGGAAATAAGTTGTGTTTCAGTTAGTAGCTTATACCCCCCTACTACATCTAACAAGGTTGGGGACCCTTTGGGAACACGGGGTTTTGGGTGGGGTAAATCACCATGGACACAAAACAGCATATGAATTAATGATAGTGTTTAAATGACTTAACCAGGTCAAACCAACCTAACCTAACCTAGGATGCGGAGCCCTGACTGGGGGGCTCCGCTGCCCCGTACCCCCCCCCCCCCCCATAGTGTGTAAATGACCTAACCAGAACAAACCAACCTAACCTAACCTAGGACGCGGAGCCCTTACCGCATACCCCCCCCCCCCCCGGATAGTATTTAAATCACCTAACCAGATCAAACCAACCTAACCTAACCTAGGACACCTAACCTAACCTAGGACACGGAGCCCTGACCGCATACCCCCCCGGATAGTATTTAAATGACCTAACCAGATCAAATAGTGTGTAAATGACCTAACTAGAACAAACCAACCTAACCTAACCTAGGAAGCGGAGCCCTTACCGCATACCCCCCCGGATAGTATTTAAATGACCTAACCAGATCAAACCAACCTAACCTAACCTAGGACACCTAACCTAACCTAGGACACGGAGCCCTGACCGGGGTGCTCTGCGCCCCTGTACCTCCCCGGATAGTGTTTAAATGACCTAACCAGATCAAACCAACCTAACCTAACCTAACTTGGGAAGTATATTATGTTACAATACTAATTGAAATACAATTAAAAATTTACCTTAATTGGATGGACACAAACGTTTTGATGGTTTATATCCAGAACAAGAAGGTAGGTAGCACTCCATGTTCTCTTAAAAATTCAATGCACCGTGTTTCATTTTCATAAAAATCATGAATTAATCGAAAATAATCAAAATTGCAAGACAAACACAGAGACATAGCTTAATTCTATGAGAGACTTCAACCAAATGACAAGCAAATATGGCTGACAGCTGTCAGATTTTCACCAGGTCACGTGACTCCTAGACATACGATGTAACTACCCACAATGCAATTTTAAGAGGGAAAAATTCGCATCAGAACCACAATGCAGTTCCAAACAAAAACAAATTCGCAACACAGCACAAACTGCAAACTATGTCTGTGATAAAGTAAACAAAACACTTCGAAATTTTTCGAGGATAGGAATTCTATAACCATTCATATCTCGCATATGGTGAATTTCCCCAAAAAGTGTTCAGAGACAAAGTTTAACAATTTCATATGCAAAATGCATCTATAATACTATAATTATTATAGAAAGAGTTGGAACTATAGTAAAACAATACCAAATGTACTATGAGGAAAATGTTTGGTGGGGAAATTGTAGGATGGGGAAAATGTCCAGTTGGGAAAATGTACTGTCAGGAAAATGTCCGGTTGGGAAAATGTAGGGTGGGGAAAATGTCTGGTGGGGTAAATGTCCGATGGGGAAAATGTCCGATGGAGAAAATGTACGGTGGGGAAAATGTCCGATGGGGTAAATGTACGGTGGGGTAAATGTCCGGTGGGGTAAATGTCCGATGAGGTAAATGTCCGGTGGGGAAAATGTACGGTGGGGTAAATGTCCGGTGGGGCAAATGTCCGGTGGGGTAAATGTCCGATGGGGAAAATGTCCGATGGGGAAAATGTGCGGTGGGGTAAATGTCCGATGGGATAAATATCCGGTGGGGAAAATTTCCGATTGGGAAAATGTCCGATGAGATAAATGTCCGGTGGGAAAAATGTCCGATTGGGAAAATGTGCGATGTCGTAAATGTACGGTGGGGTAAATGTCCAGTGGGAAAAATGTCCGATTGGGAAAATGTGCGATGACGTAAATGTACGGTGGGGTAAATGTCCGGTGGGGAAAATGCCCTATGGGGAAATGTCCTGGATCCCTGTAGGATATCAGCGAAGGTTATGAACGGTCGTTATTATAACGATCGTTCATAACCTAGCCATATTCTAAGATTTCAATCAAATGAAGTTTATATGAATAGGGAAAACTACCATTGGCCTGAAGATGGCCTTTAAAAGATAAACTATATCTGTAAATCTAAAGTACGAGTTAATTGTGAAGAAGGTATTTGTTCACTGCTAGCAACCAACAGTTACTTCGGAAATTTACTTAAGAAAATACCATGAAGAATTTTGAAATGTATATATGCAAATTCCAGCCTCAAATGAGAAGCGAGTGAGCTGTTTATTCGAAGAGAAAATTGGTAAATAAATCTGTCAGATATCTAGATCTATTGTTTCAGACGCTAACCTTAGGGTGGTTCTGTTAGAATAACTTAGAAGAGTGGTAATTCAGAAAGAAAAAGCTAAGCTTCTTCTACTATGCAGTCATGTCCTTATAAGAGGGGTGGGGGGAGCCGCCTAAAATTGTGCTAGAAAAAATCTGAACCACTTTAAAGATGAAGGATGATATACAAGAACCTGATCTTTGTTAGGTCATAAATGGAAAGATATTTACAACATCTTCTTCTTATTATTATTATTCTTATTTTTCTTCTTCCCCATAGTTATCCCTACATTAAGGGGTCGGTTGTCTGACGCACTCTCTAAAGTGCCTTCAATTAAAGGTATCGTCTTCCATCTAACCTCTTCTCTCCATATCATCCTTCACCTTATCTCAACATCTAATTCTCTGCCGCCTCCCTCTTGATCTTCTCCCCTTACATGTTCCTCCCAAGCCCTCCTCACTTCCTCCTCCTCCCTCATAAATACTGATATGTAAATAGGATTAATTGAGAAGAACGACTCTGAGGATGAAGAGGAACAGGATTTTCTAAGATGGATTGTCCCATGATGAAGATAAACAGGATCTGTCATGGGGAAATTTGAAGGGAATTTAGAACAATTCTAATGATTCAATTAGAATAATCAAGAATATAAGGCCTGAGGATGAAGAGAGAACATCATATTCTAAGATAGGTTGCCCAATGATGGAGAGGTACATGATCTGTGTCACGGTGTAAATATAAAATAATGAGATCAATTCTATTGATTCAGTTGGCATAATTGTGAAGGAGAACTCGGAGCTTGAAGGGAACAAAGGATGTTCTAAGATGTATTGTCACATGATGGAGAGGTAAAAGATCTTTGTAATAGAATAAAAGTAAGGATATTGATATTAATTATAGAGATTTTATTGGAATAATCGAGAAAGGCAACGCATGAGATGAAGGAAGATGGGATTTTCTAAGCTGTATTTTTCCAAGATGGAGAGATACAAGACCTTTGTCATGTGGCAAATTGAAAGATATTCAGATAAATTTTAGTGATTAATTGGAATAATATAAAATAACAACACTGGAGATAAAGGAAGAAAATTATTTTCTAAGATGAATTGTCCTATGATGGGGAGGTACAATATCTGTGTTATGGGGAAAATAGAAGGATTTTTAAATCAATTCCAGTGATTCAACTGAAATTGTCAAGAAGGAACAGGATGAAGATAGGATTTTCTAATACGCATTGTCCCATGATGGAGATGTATAAGATCTATATCATGAACCAAATTGAAGTATATTTAGAAATATTATTGTGATTTAATTGGAATAATGGAGAATGACAACTCTGAGCAGGAGGGGAGATTTTAAAGATTATCTAAGATTGATAGTCCTATGATGAAGGGGTATAAGATCTCTGTCATGCGACAAACGGAAGGTCATTTAGATCGATTATATTATATTATTTCTTATACATGGATGAGGACTATAAAGCGCGAAGTAGGAGATGATGAATGGGGAATCATACAATTAAAAGCTGAAGATAGAGACGACTTGCGAAATCTAACAGAGGCCCTTTTGCGTCAATAGGCGTAGGAGGAGATGATGATGATGATGCTGATATTAATTCATTTGGAGTGGTCGAAATGGACAAATTATTTATTTGGAATGATCTCAATAGACAACTGATTTATTTGGAATGATCTAAACAGACAACTGATTTATTTGGAATGATCTAAATAGACAACTGATTTATTTGGAATGATCTAAACAGACAACTGATTTATTTGGAATGATCTAAACAGACAACTGATTTATTTGGAATGATCTAAACAGACAACTGATTTATTTGGAAGGATCTAAACAGACAACTGATTTATTTGGAAGGATATAAATAGACAACTGATTTATTTGGAAGGATCTAAATAGACAACTGATTTATTTGGAATGATCTCAATAGACAACTGATTTATTTGGAATGATCTAAATAGACAACGGATTTATTTGGAATGATCTCAATAGACAACTGATTTATTTGGAATGATCTAAATAGACAACGGATTTATTTGGAATGATCTCAATAGACAACTGATTTATTTGGAATAATCTAAGTAGACAACTGATTTATTTGGAATGATCTCAATAGACAACTGATTTATTTGGAATGATCTAAATAGACAACGGATTTATTTGGAATGATCTCAATAGACAACTGATTTATTTGGAATGATCTAAATAGACAACGGATTTATTTGGAATGATCGAAATGGACAACTAATTTATTTGGAATGATCTAAATAGGCAACGGATTTATTTGGAATGATCTAAATAGACAACTGATTTATTTGGAATGATCTAAGTAGACAACGGATTTATTTGGAATGATCTAAATAGACAACTGATTTATTTGGAATGATCTAAATAGACAACGGATTTATTTGGAATGATCGAAATGGACAACTAATTTATTTGGAATGATCTAAATAGGCAACGGATTTATTTGGAATGATCTAAATAGACAACTGATTTATTTGGAATGATCTAAGTAGACAACTGATTTATTTGGAATGATCTCAATAGACAACTGATTTATTTGGAATGATCTAAATAGACAACGGATTTATTTGGAATGATCGAAATGGACAACTAATTTATTTGGAATGATCTAAATAGACAACTGATTTATTTGGAATGATCTCAATAGACAACTGATTTATTTGGAATGATCTAAATAGGCAACGGATTTATTTGGAATGATCTAAATAGACAACTGATTTATTTGGAATGATCTAAGTAGACAACTGATTTATTTGGAATGATCTAAATAGACAACTGATTTATTTGGAATGATCTAAATAGAAAACTGATTTATTTGGAATGATCGAAATGGACAACTAATTTATTTGGAATGATCGAAATGGACAACTAATTTATTTGGAATGATCGAAATGGACAACTAATTTATTTGGAATGATCGAAATGGACAACTAATTTATTTGGAATGATCGAAATGAACAACTAATTTATTTGGAATGATCGAAATGAACAACTAATTTATTTGGAATGATCGAAATGAACAAATAAGTAATTTGAAATAATCGAAATAGACAACTATGAAATGAAGGAAGAAAAGGATATTTTTAGATGGAATGTCTCATGATGGAGAAGTACAAGATATATGTCATAGGCCAATAGAAGAATATTTAAATAAATTTTAGTTTTTCCATTTGTATAATCCCAGGGAGAGGTACAATATCTTTGTCATCGGGTAAATAACAGACGTCATGCAATGAAAAAAAGTACATTCCAACTGACAGTAGGCCTACAATAAAATTAAAAAGTTAAATATATAATAAAAGTTCAGTGTAATACTAAGACAGTCACAAGCAATATGATGAAATCAATAACAATAACAAAAAGAAAGGCGGGGAGCAAGTGAAACCTCTTGACCAAAAGAAACCTGAGAAAAGATAAAGGTTGATATAGATGGCAATAATTGCTTGTTCAAAGGCACAAGGGGAGATGTAAGGAAAGTTTAAAAAATGGAAATTGGAAGAGAAGCAGATTCTAAAAGGAACTGAATAAACAACTTGAAAAAAATAGCAAACGTTGGACATATGTATATTGGTCAATAGAATTTTTGAAAGTATTTCAATCTCTGATGCATATTCATTTATATGTGAAATTGAAATAGGCTTTCACGTAAGAATCTAAGGAATTACATAAACACACACGCTCACACATTATATTGTATAAATATCATATAAGTTAGATATCTGTCCAAACAAAATTAGCACTGAGAGAGCACACATAGAATAATTATAATCTGCCAGGAAACAGATGAAAATATTGGAAATTTCAGACGACTTTTAAAGCTAGTTGCAGAGTTTGATACTGTCTTCAAAGAGCATTTGGACTATATCAAAATCTAATGTCCCCTTCATATTTGTCTGCTAGAACTCAACATAAATTCATCTAAATTATTACATCTAGTGTTAGAAGCCCGTTACTGAATGACATCGGAAGAACTAAGTATTACGGTATAATGCTCGATTTAACTCTAAATGCTGCACATAGGGAACCAATGTCAAAGATCATAGCATATGTGGGATAAACTATAAAGAAAAAACAGTTTGTGTGAAACAATTTTTGTGGATTTATTCAAGTACACCGAAAGGATACAGCAAGTATTATAAATGTAGAATACAGCAGCTGGAAAAAAAAAATAATTTCCCACTTGAAGATATCTGTTCTTAGTGTCATTACAATGCTCCTATCATGTCTGGACGCAAATCAAGAGTACAATGACTTTCTACAATAAACCTTTAATCAATATTTGTGAATTGTGACAACCATATATTAATCTTTGGTGGGGCTCATTCTGCAGACATGAATTGGTGATAGTCACATTTTGGGGGAACTATGCAGGCAGTGTACGTATTTTTTTTTCAAGGTCGGCCTATTGATGAGAGAAACTCAAGATGAATTTGCCTATATATGTTAAAGCTGGATCTAAAATTCTAGTCTTTGGTTTAAGTTTTAGAGAAAATCGGAGGAAGTGATTTGAATTGGATTGATGATACTAGAAGTGGAGTAACACAGCTCTTAAACAGAATTTGGATACTTTATTTATTTGCTACTCTATGTGTCTGGAACATTTTATTACCAAGATTGACAGAGTCCAGAAGAAACTGTAGGATCTAAAAATTAGTTTCCATGAGGTAGCACAAGATATCCAGGCAATGCATATTTATTTCTTTGCTAATTGGAAGGAAATTTTCTAGATATCTATCAAAAAAAAAAAAGGAGCTCCGACATGCTTAAAAAGTAACTTAAAATTTGTCAGATGACGTAGAATAAAGAGAAAATTGTCTGATGAAACTGGTGAAGACACAGGCTTCTCAGCAGAAAATGAGATAAAACGTCTGCTAAAAGGTGTTATTGACAGAATCCATAATTAAATGGGCAAATGATTCATCAGATTGTGTAACTTGGATTCAAAAGATTAGTTTTCTTTCGGATTTTAATGGGTTGTTATCTAAAACTAATGAAGAATACATCAATGAAAGGTGCATTGATGTGGCAAGTTTTCTTGACACTGACTAAGATAGCTTGAAACTGTTCAGCAAAATTATACATTGCAGAATGCTGCTTAAGATAAGAGATGATGATTCTGACAACTAACCACAGGAATATATATATATATATATATATATATATATATATATATATATATATATATATATATATATATATATATATATATATATATATATATATATATATATATATATATATATATTTTAGTGTACAACATGGGGATGAAAATGTCTTCCTAAACGTTCGAGTTTGCCTTCGAGTTTGGACAAGAAATGTTTTTTTATTTAACTCTACTAAGTGTAGAGCAAAAGATCGCAAACGAAATAAACTAAGATGACGTGATATAGAAAACTTTAATGGAAAAGCACGACGCTAAACCCCAAGGGCTCAAATCGGGAAAATTAGCCCAGTGAGGCATGAAACAAAGAAATAAACTATAAAAGAAGTAATGCACAATCAAAATAAGATATTTTAACAACAGCAGCAACATTAAAATAGGTCTTTCATAAATAAACTATAAAAACTTCGAGGAAAACAAAAAACAAAAGGAGGAGAAAGAGCGTAGAACATTGTGCCCTAGTGTACCCTCGATCAAGAGAACTCTACTTCAAAACATTGGAAGATCATGATACAAATGCTATGGCACTACCCAAGACTACAGAACATGGTTTGATTTTGGAGTATCCTTCTGGAAGAGCTGCTTACTATAGCTAAAGAGTCTCGTCTACCATTTCCAAGAGGAAAATTACGGAGTAGTAGAAACCTCTTGAGCGATGAAGAATTGTTTGGTAATCTGTTTAGTCATGAGTATGAGGAGAGAGGAGCATGTGGAAAGAATAGGCCAGACTATTCGGTGTATGTGTTGGTAAAGGAAAAATGAACCGCAACAAGAAAGAGGGATCCAATGTAATTCTTTTTGGCCAATCAAAGGACACACCAATTCCCTAGCGGTAGTACCTACAGCTGTAAAAGCTATAAATACATAGTACCAAACCATCTCCATCTACCCCTCACCATGGTCTCATCCACATATGGCACTTGCGTAATCTCTCTTATAGTTCCACTTGATTAATCTCTCTTATAGTTCCATTTCTAATCCTGTCCTGCCATTTAACTACCAATATTCTCTAAGGGGTTTGTTCTCAAATCTACTAAATTTGTTGGATATTGTTTCATTGTTGTCTTTTACCCCATCTTATAATGTAAAATACAGAACAAAATTTTGCTTATGAGGTATTTGGGATGGTATTATTATCATGATTATGATTACAATGACCAATATTATTTGTCATTCTGCTAACTTGTTTGGAAAAGTGGAATTCTACAAGCCCTTTACCATTTTTAAAAGAAATAAAGGCAGCACAGTACAAAAGCAGGGATGAGTAAAGAATGATTGATCTTTGCAACCGATGGTATGATAACCATGATGAATTTTAGTATAACTATGGTAGTACTATATTTGATTTGCAATTACTGGAAGGGCGATATATCTTTATACCGTTGAAAATAATTCATCCAATTACGCATTGACTTTTGATAAATCACTATTAAAGATACGGGTGAACATATTCATAGAAATGGATACGTGATATAAAATATAGTTTGTGTGATTATGTTCACATGTCCTTCTCCTAAACAGCTGTACATTTCCAGTAATAAACTACCATTAGTTATTTTACAATGCGTAAGGCTGACACCCAAAAGGAGAATTTTTCCGTAGACTTTCTCAAAATGTCTGGCCGATCTTTTTGTTTAGGTATCTCTTGCTTTTAAATAAATCCTTTTTTATTGAAATGTGAAATATGACAGATATTACTTTTTTTGGTTAAAAGAAAAAAAAAAAAAAAACCTAGGGACAATTTGGCATTTGTAATAAGAGCTGGGCTGATTTAGTCTCCTGAGTTTTCAATGGATGTTTTCCTATTGATACCTCCCTTAAGAAATACTTCGGTTTTCTTAAGTGGTTTACAACCTTAATTTTCATTCATTAAAAAATTATCCATATGGGGAAACAGACCTCAATGCATATGAAGCGGTACCCTGTAGAGATTATTAAAAATTTCTTTACAAGGTCCAGATTTAAGTGTTAATCTCTGACACCGTCGTTCAGTTAGTTCTTTATGCATATTGCATTAGATTTTTCATAATTTTTACTATCCTTTACATTAGGACATTCCCAGACTGTACTATACTATAGGTAGTACTAGGCATGCAGTTAAATCTAACAGTCAGGTTTTTTCCATCATAAGGCTCAAAATTATACAGTATTCAAGAAGTTTTATTCCAGCTTTGATCAGGTTATGGAATGATGAATCGGAGTAACTTCAAAACTTCAAACTTGCAGCGAATATTTTTATGTGGAACAGGCTGACATAAATCTCTATATCTGTCTTAAGGTTATCACTGATCTTAAGTTATCTTATATTTTTTTATTCATTATTTCTTATATAGTATATTTATTTACTTATTTCCTATCCTCACTAGGCTATTTTCCTTGTTGGAGCTCTTGGGCTTATAAAATCCTGCTTTTCCAACTTGGGTTGTAGTTTAATATATATATATATATATATATATATATATATATATATATATATATATATATATATATATATATATATATATATATATATATATATATATATATATATATATATATATATATATATATATATATTTATATTTATATATATATTTATATTTATATATATATATATATAATATATATACATATATATACATTTCTATATATATAGATATATATATATATATATATATATATATATATATATATATATATATATATATATATATATATATATATATATGTATATATATATATATATATATATATATATATATATATATATATATATATATATATATATATATATTTTTTAACCGTGAGCTTCTGAAGATGATTTTTCGGGTTTATATCTTAAAAGTTCAAAAGAAGCTTTTTTTTCCTTTTTTTTTTGGCTATCGTCAACTTTTTCCAAAGAATTTTCCCTTTTACTTCACTTGGCAAAACTTATCCTTAAAAATGCTTTCTTTAATGGGAGATACGGATTCCTTGACTGTAATTTCATTAATTTTAATTTTATTGGAAAGAATATTCAAGTTTGAGTGTCTTTTTTCCATAATATGAGGGTTGAATGTGAAGTTCCAACAATGAAAAGAGCATATTCTTCTGCTCTCTCTCTCTCTCTCTCTCTCTCTCTCTCTCTCTCTCTCTCTCTCTCTCTCTCTCTCTCTCTCTCTCTCTCTCTCTCTCTCTCTCTGTCATTGTCTTAGAGGTGATCTGTTCAAGTTATGTACTTTTACCGAAAAAGGGAAATATATTCTGCTCTCTCTCTCTCTCTCTCTCTCTCTCTCTCTCTCTCTCTCTCTCTCTCTCTCTCTCTCTCTCTCTCTCTGTTATTACTGGTCTCGGCAGTACCCAATACTCTCCTGGCTGAATCATCTAACATCGAATCAAACAGTCGAACTGAAATTCGGTTACTCGAGTGTCATACCGTGATGGCCTGGGAATGGGGCTGGGTAAATGGAACAGATAGATTCCAGCTGAGGGAAACAGATTCCAAATGGGGAAACGGGAATGGGATTAGGAGAGCAATTCCTCCTCAACAGCAGATGTCAAGCAAGCTAAAGAGAGAGAGAAGGACACTTTAACAGAAAGACGCTTTGATAGAAAGACACTTTTATCTGTGCTTGCACGAAGGCGGAAGATGCGTCAAACTGAAATAGATGACTTTTGACAGTTACCGAAGGAATTTTATTGCTCTTTTCATTGTTGGAAGTTCACGTTGATCTTTTATTCAAGCTTTTGAGTAACGAGATTCTCCTTCTCAAACCTGTCATCCCTTCTATTCACTCTGACTGGGTCTGTCAGAGGACTGGCAGTTCATCTTTCCTTGGGATTGTGAAATCGTGTTGACTTGGGATTGAGTTGCAGTGAATAAATTATTCCTTTAGATTTTAATCCTTCACACTTTCTCTCTCCGTCTTTACATACAGACACACACACACACACGCACACACACACACACACACACATATATATATATATATATATATATATATATATATATATATATATATATATATATATATATATATATATATATATGTATATGTATATATATATATATATATATATATATATATATATATATATATATATATATATATATATATATATATATATATATATATTTACATATATACATATATATAAATATACGTATATGTATATATATATATATATATATATATATATATATATATATATATATATATATATATATATATATATATATATATATAAAATGTATGTATATACATATATATATATATATATATAATATATATTTATATGTATATATATATGTATATGTATATATATGTATATATATATATATATATATATATATATATATATATATATATATATATATATATATATATATATATATATATATGTATATATATATATATGTATATATATATATGTATATACATACATACATACATACATATAAATTTATATATATATATACATATATATATATATATATATATATATATATATATATATATATATATATATATAAAGGATTTTGAGCGAAGCGAAAAATCTATTTTTGGGTGAGATGGCCATGTCGTCCTGATGGAAGTTCCTATAGGGTAGCTTCCAAGGGTATATTACAACTACGGCGATATTCCCAGAGAATTTACCTTAAGGTACCAGAATTCTAACTCCTGGAGCGAATATCCCTCCTGAAAGGGATATCGCGACATATCAGAGGACGTATTCTTGACACGCCACATGGCAATCTGCATCCCGAACAGAGATTTCGTCTCGCAGGGGGCAGTTGGCAAGAAACGAATTCGGGAAAGAAAAAGGGGGAGCCGCTCCCAAGGCTCCCTATCTCCCGATTCGTAAGCGTGCCTGGCGCCAATCCTGGCGCCATCTGTATTCCTTGTAGCGTACACGAGGTGCTACAGATACTGTATGTAGGGAGGGGTCCTACAGCCCTTTCTTAGAAAGGCAAGGGCGGGTCCATCAGGACGACATGGCCATCTCACCCAAAAATAGATTTTTCGCTTCGCTCAAAATCCGTTTTTTGGGCTCAAGCCATGTCGTCCTGATGGAAGTATACCAGAGCATTACTGTATCTGTGGATTCTCAGAACGTGCCGTACTCCCCGGATGTAATTTTTCCTGGTCGACCTAAGATGTTACCGTTATACATCTTTTCAACTAACTATAAACCATGTTAGAGCTTCCTGCCCCCTACAGGGAAGAGTCCTACTAGACTCTGGAAAAGTCTCGAAGAGTACATATACCTATGTATGAATACCAGGCAAGCTAATATAGTGGTCTCGCCCTATATTAAGTGAAGCATAGTTTGTAAAGAACCACTGCGTCAATATGAAATATCGACCAGTTCTCCGCACAATACTTGTATTGGACAAAGGTTTATATCCGCATAGGAGGAAACTAGTAAAACCGCCATCGTCCCCTTATGGGACGGGGTCCTCCCGTTAAGGGAAAGCATAAACCAATGCAACATAGCTTGCATAAAGGAACAATTCTATTAGAATTATCCCAGATAAGGTACATAGAATGAATGCTCAATTATACCAATAAATTGACACAGGTGAAGGAGACGCAAGGTTCTCAAGAAAAAGTTCATTGACAGACAGTAAACAGACAGGTTAACCACAATTATATATATATATATATATATATATATATATATATATATATATATATATATATATATATATATATATATATATATATATATATATATATATATATATATATATATATAAGAAGAGGATAACCCAAAACTTTAAGCATAAGTATGATAGTAAACAGAACTGTTTATCTGAAAGAAAACACATTAAATGCCACTTTTAAGATACCGAGGTATCAAAGTCATAAAAGTCTGTATTACAAATCAATGACATTAGCGTTAGAAACGCTCGGCACACATGTCTGCACTTATGCTAGGTTCACCTTTGGAAATGGAACAGTCTACATGAGCAACTCAGTGCCCTCACTTAGTTTGTAGTACGGTATGTAACTACACACTCACCCTGGAATTAATCGTCCCAATTAAAACCACTGTTCCTCGCAGAGTTAAACAGTAGGGTTAACGACGCGACCCACTGCTACCACAGACCTCTTTAGTTCCTCTACTTGCTTCGCATAGTGGCGAAAGAACACTTTGGAAGACTTCCAGCCAGTGTATGAACGGAGATGTTCAAAATCCATACAATTAAAGAAATTTAAGGATGAGGCAACTTTCCTCGGATCGTGACCTGCGGGTGTACTGTCAGGATCCGCTCTGCGAATAAAATATGTGATTTTCGCTCTGAGTTGATTCAGAGATAAATTTGAGCCTGATGTTTCTCCCCTGAATAGTTGACCACCCTTGAAGTCTGAAGTTCTATGAAGATAGACCTTTAGGCATTCTACTGGACATAGAGATGCATCTTCTTTCAGAGGGCAGATTCTCCAGGGACCCCACCTGTTGGTGGGTAACTCATTCTTGGCGAGAAACGTAGGATCCGGAAACAGGTTCAGTTCTCCCCCATCCAGGAACTGAACACGACCTGCCTCTCTCGAGAGGGCTACAATCTCACTAACCCTGGCCCCGGACGCGAGTGCAAATAGGAAAATAACTTTTTGTGTCAAATCCTTTAACGCACATTCTTCATTGCACAACAGAGAAGCGAAATGAAGAACCTTGTCTAAAGACCATGAAATGGCCTTTGGAGGTGCTGAAGGTCTGAGCCTAGCGCAGGCTTTCGGATATTTATTAAAGAACTCGTTACCTAGGTCGACCTGGAAGGCATATAGAATGAGTCTCGTCAAAGCAGACTTACACGCTGAAATCGTGTTAGCTGCCAATCCTTGACCATGGAGGTGGATGAAGAAAGATAAGCAGAAGTCTGTCGAGATCTCCTGCGGATTCTTTGCCTTGACAAAGGCCACCCATTTTCTCCAAGATGACTCATATTGCCTTCTAGTAGATTTGCACTTATATTCCTCTAGGAAGTCTATGCTGACTTTCGAAATCCCGAAACGCTTTCTCACTGCTAGGGAGAGAAAATCATGAGCTGCAGGGTCCGGGTTTTCTGTAATGAAGCGCAGACAGTCGACTTCTGGACTTGCTGGGTCAGAACTGGATCTGGTAGCGGTACAAACTTCAGCTGTAGTTCCAATGCCAGGGGGAATCACACGCTGTTCGGCCCCTTGTGGGCTACTATTGCCGCTACCCCCTTGAAGGATCTCAGTTTGTTGAGGACCCTCAACAGAAGGTTGTGAGGAGGGAACAGATAAATCCTGGACCCTCTGTTCCAGTTGAGGGACATCACGTCCACTGCTTCCGCTAAGGGGTCCTCGTACGGGGACACGTACAGGGGCAACTTCTTGTTGTCTTTCGTCGCAAAGAGGTCTATCTGCAGTTCTGGGACTTGATTCAGAATGAAGGAGAATGATCCTGCGTCTAAAGACCATTCCAACTCTATCGGTGTGAACCTGGATAGAGCGTCCACTGTCACATTGCGGACTCCTTGAAGGTGAACTGCCGACAGGTACCACTTCTTCTTTTCCGCCAATCGGAAGATGGCCAACATCACCAGGTTGAGAGGTGGTGACCTCGATCCTTGTTGATTCAAGCATCTCACAACTACCTCGCTGTCCATCACCAACCTTATGTGGATCGAGTGACGCGGGGAAACTTTCTTTAAGGTAAGGAACACTGCCATAGCTTCTAGAAAGTTTATGTGGAAGGTCTTGAATAGCTTGGACTAAGTCTCCTGGACTTTTTTCCGATGAGAGTGACCTCCCCATCCCTCCTTCGAGGCGTCTGAGTGAATCGTCACCGACGGGGGAGGTGGCTGAAGAAGAACCGACTTCTTTAGAAGTCTGGCTTGGGACCAAGGCCTGAGAAGAGTACGTAGCCGAAGCGGAACTGGTCTTCTCAGATCTCTTCGCACGATTGATGCAAAATTTCTCCAAACTCCGGTTGCATCCTTTAGCCGTGCTCTTAGCACTGGGTCTGTCACCGAAGCAAACTGGAGAGAGCTCAGTACCCTCTCTTGTTCGCGTCTTGATATCCTTTCGGAATCTAGAAATCTCTTGACAGAACCCGCTATCTCCTTCCTTTTCTTCGTCGGGATGGAGAAACGGTGTGACAAAAGGTCCCAGTGGATTCCCAGCCACTGGAACTTTTGAGATGGAGAAAGTCGAGACTTTTATCTGTTGATCTTGAAACCTAGGTACTGTAGGAACTAGATCACTTGACTGGAAGCTTGCAAGCATTCTGTCTCGGATGCTGCCCACACCAACCAGTCGTCCAGGTAGGCTACTACCTGAATTCCCTTTAGGCGTAATTGTTTGAGAGCTACGCTCGCAAGCTTCGTAAAAATCCTTGGGGCTATGTTTAGCCCGAATGGCATGGCTCTGAAGTCTTCGTTGTAGCCTGAACCCTAGGTAGGGGGAGAGTCGACGGTTGATTGGAATGTGCCAATAGGCGTCTGACAAGTCTATAGAGACGAAATATGCCCTCTTTGGCAGTAAGGTCCTTATGTGTTGCAATGTTAGCATCTTGAATTTGTAATACACTATGAACTTGTTGAGTGGCGACAAGTCCAGAATGACTCTGAGCTTTTCCGAGTCTTTCTTGGGAACACAAAACAGCCTCCCTTGGAATTTGATGGACTTCACCTTTCGGATCACATTTTTCTCCAACAGTTCTTGAACGTACTCCTCCAGAACGGGGGTGGAGTGTTGGAAAACCCGAAGGCCCGGGGGTGGAGTGCTGTACCAGCTCCAGCCCAGTCCATTCTTGAGTAGGCTGTGGGCCCAGGGATCGAAGGTCCACCGATCCCGAAATTTCAGAAGTCTCCCTCCTACCGGTATCATCCCACTTGGACTGCCGTCCCGAGGTCTTGCCTCCCTGACCACGACCACCCCTGAATCCCCTTCCCCTTGAGGGGCGCCCAGACGAGCCTCTGGCTGCCCCTCTAGGCTTTGCTCGAAAGGAAGTAGACTGCCCTTCGAACGATGGGGTGAATGCCGTGGACTGTGTCGACACGGCCTGGGGTACTCACTGAAAAGTGGTCGGGGTTTGTGCCACGATCTGGGGCACTGGAGGCAATGGCAATTGCAGTTGCTGTTGCTGTTTAAAAGGCTTGGCTGGCCGAGACGGTAGCCTAGTCCTCATAGTCTTCCTCTTTGGTTGAGGACCTTCATCCGGGGAAGACTTTCTTATGATAGCCAGGCCCCACTTCTGGAGAAGGTTTCTATTCTCCAAGGCGGCCTTATCAACTACTTCTTTGACCAAATCGGTAGGGAAAAGGTCTTTGCCCCAAATGTTGGAGGAGATTAGTTTCCTTGGCTCGTGCCTCACCGTAGCCGAGGTGAACACGAACTCCCTACAAGCTCTCCTCGCCTTGACGAAGCCATAAAGGTCCTTCGTCACTGTGGCCAGATGAGTCTTGGCCACCACCATGAACATTTCATGGACCTTGGGGTCACTTGCCATCGTCTCAAGAGTAGTCTGAAGAGACATTGAGGCAGCCAGTCTTTCTTTTGTCTCGAACTCTCTCTGCAAGAGAAAGTCAGACAGCTTAGGGAGGTCCTCGCCGAACTGACGTCCGGCGATATCAGCCTCCAACTTCCCAACTGAGAACGTAAGATGGACGTCCTTCCAGTCTTTGTGGTCCATAGGTAGGGCCAGCGACAAGGGTTTACACTCCTTCAGGGAGGGGCAAGGCTTGTCGGCCTCGACTGCTTTTAGTACAGCCAGAAACCCTTTCTGTAAAAAGGGGAAGGCTCTAGCAGGAGAGGACACGAAGGAAGGGAGCTTCTTGCTCAATGCAGCTACTTTTGAGTTAGAGAAGCCCCTCTCTTTCAACGAGGATGAAAGCAGAGCTTGAGCCTTAGTATGGTCCATCACTATGACCTCCTTCGGCTCTGTCTCCTCCTTTGAAGCTGGTTCCTTCCTCAGCCGGACATAACAGTCCGGATATGATGCCTTGCTGGGCCAGAATTCCACCTCCTCTAGGGGAACTGAGCCCAGCTTATCCGAGATGACGATCTTTCCAGTCGTCATTGGCATGTGCTCAGCATACCTCCATGGGTTAGCATCTGAGCACAAGGGAAGGTCTTTCACATTGAGCCTTTTCTGGGGCCCATGTGATTCTGCAAGGGACTGCATCCGCCGTTCCATAGCAGCCGCCTTCTCCTGATTCTCCTTCTGCATTTGTTGGATCATTCCAACAATCGAAGAAAGGGCCTGTCCCAGCTCTACTGGGAGACCGGCCGATGTTGAGGGAATAGGCTCCGGAATCTGAACCGCAGTAGCCGACACCTCGTCGACCTCTTCCTCTACGACGTCCGGGGCTTGAACTTCATCCTGGCCTTCTGCCAGGAGGTCTTCTTCCAAACGCTCGTCCACGTCAGACATCCTGTCATCTAACTGGATGTCTTGCATCGCTACCGCGACTTCAGCATCCACCTGGATCTGAACTTGGGGGATCTCCTCTTGAGGCTGGGGAATCACTGCATCAGCTGATGCCTTAGGGAAAAGATACGCCCTCATCTTCTCACTTGGAAGATAAGGGCCAGAGGTGTTCTTTTGGAAGCCCCTTACCCAGGTACGAAGCTTCTCCCTTGCTATATCCCTTGATTCCGCCGTCCTAGGGGAATCAAAGGCCTCAGTAATCAGGTTAGTGCACACAATACATACCTGAGGGTCCCAATACTGGAGATCATCCTTGGAGACAGCGTATGCTGCGTGTCTCCTACAAAACTCATGTCCGCAGAGGTTCTTGCTGCGGACGTTGCAGAAAACATTTCCGCACTTCGGAGGGTCCCCCTGTAAAGAGAAGAAATTTCCATGAGTATCAAGTGAACTATGTATCACTGGATATGCATAGTATAGCATAACAATTCATAAAGGAAAGACACACACACTTGTGTTTCCCTCACAACCCATTGTTGCAGCCTTCCAGATAATAAAATCAAATGGTTAATCTCTTCTAGAGTAACCAATGCAAGGTTTCCAAAGGAAACAGGTGGAGCTCACACCTAAGCAATGATTTTAAAATCCTGGATAATAGACAGGAAAGAACTCACTTTCCTATCTGTAGGGCAACAGCAAAGGACTGTGCAAGAAAACACAAAAGTGTTAGAACACACAGTGCTGTACCAAAACCCATACCATAGTTTTCTTCTTACTGTATATGTTATACTGAAGAATACTAGTACAGTATAGGAGGATACGTGCTGGCCGGCACTTGCCGGCAGGCACACACCATAACTAGCTTTAAAGTATACTACTTAACAGCTATAAGGCGGCAGAACTCTGGTTCAAGTGCATGTGCCGGCTGGCAGTAACTGCCGGCCGGCAACAGCCAATGTCGGCCGGCAATGGCTGCCGGCCGGCAACTACACAAGGTAGTACCCAGCTGCCGGCCACACTCTTGGTGACCGGCAGACAAGGGCTGACATTAGCCGGCCGGCAAAGGTACAGGACCGATGCCAGCCGGCAGCAAAAGAACCAGAGGACTACACCCGCCCGGCTGCCGGCCTCATAGGCCGGCAGCCGGGTCGGGTACAGCACTAGAAGAAAAATAGGATGGATGCCGGGATAAGAGAGTACACTACCTCCAAGCCCGGCAATCCGAAAGAGTGCATATAAGGAAGGGGAGAATCTAATTCAGGCTTCCTGACCAATGCCGTCTGGCTCTACAGGCAGGCATGGATGAGGGACCAAGGGAGGTCCGGGCAGCACTCAAAATATAAGACCCTTGCCGGCCGGCAGCTCTGCCGGCCGGCAGGGGGCTGAGTCAATTCCACATCCTAACCTATTCTAGGTCCAGATGTAGAACGACGTATAGTACTGTAATGGCTAGGCCATTACGGAGATAGAGGGGGAAGGGACAAAAGAGGGTCCTACCAACCTTGCTTTAGTGACGGATCACCCGCAGCCAAGAAACTTATCTTAGCCTAAGGGAGATCCAAGGGGGGAGGCCAGCAATACTTGCCAGCTCCCAGAGCACCAAAGCAAGGAAGGTGTTGCCACTCCCAGGGAAAGAAACTTATCCTCCCCCGAGAACAGCAACAAGGACTAGTCTGGTAGATCACAAAAGAAGGAATCATATCCACAGAAACCTCGGTAGTGACCTAAGGAGGCTAAGCCACCTTTGTCTGTGTCAGGCCAGCGAGGGAGACTCTACCCCAAGCCAGACAAACACAGACTCAGACTAAAAAACTCTGTTGTTCTGTCCCTCTTTGAACCAGACTTACTGGAACAGGAAGGTACAGTAACACCCCAGTATAGTTTTATCGAAAATAAATTCGGAAAAAACCACTTAGGGATAAGCCCAAGGCTTAAACAGAGGGAAAGGGATTGCAGACCTTCTCCGAAGAAAAGAAAGCAACCGGGGAGTAGGAGAAAGTATACTAAGGCTCCATAAGCAACTTAGCCTAGGCACCAAGAGAATCGATTACCTAAATCACCGAAACTTACTCGTATACTATCTTGGAAATATTCCACACAATCTTAAATGTATAAAACATAGCCTAAAGCTTCAATAAAATTTTAATACACTCGGAAAACCCAAAATCATGCATGAAGTATTAGGACCAAACGACTAGGCTACATGGCCTAGCGTAGACCAGAATGGCGAATACTTCGCCAAAATAATACTAAGCACGAAAGGAAATCCTATGTAATGCTAAATAGCTAAAATTTATTAAAGCAAAACAACCGGGAATGTCACTCTGACTAACTAAACTTATACCTAGCGAGCGACAGCGTCCATGACGCCTCCGGTAGGCTACGGCTCTTGTAACAAAGATTAATCCTATTAATCACTCAAAAATTTACCAAAAGCCTACATTTATACATAAAAGACATGGTACTCAACTTATCAGAGGCCGACGAAGACGGAGAAGCCATGAAAAGCAGAATAAATCCAAGATTTGCGAGAAACACAGGAAAAAACACCGAGTTGTTAAGCTACGCAAAAAGGAATACAGATGGCGCCAGGATTGGCGCCAGGCACGCTTACGAATCGGGAGATAGGGAGCCTTGGGAGCGGCTCCCCCTTTTTCTTTCCCGAATTCGTTTCTTGCCAACTGCCCCCTGCGAGACGAAATCTCTGTTCGGGATGCAGATTGCCTTGTGGCGTGTCAAGAATACGTCCTCTGATATGTCGCGATATCCCTTTCAGGAGGGATATTCGCTCCAGGAGTTAGAATTCTGGTACCTTAAGGTAAATTCTCTGGGAATATCGCCGTAGTTGTAATATACCCTAGGAATCTACCCTATAGGAACTTCCATCAGGACGACATGGCTTGAGCCCAAAAATATATATATATATATTATGTATGTGTTTGTTGGAGTGTATTTTCTCGTCCAAGCTATTCTGTCAGTTCTTAAGAAAGACTCAGAAAAGGCTACTTTCCTACTTGAGCAAAAATCACGCACACAGCAAAGAGGATCTAACCGTTTGTGTATTTTTAGGATGGCACCAAAGGGGTACCTATTTTAAGATTTCTCACACAGAAGACCTTCAGGAGAGGGACTACGAGCCGCATGTAGTATTCATTTATATAACTGTGGCATGTGTTAACGATATTTGAATATTTCTCGTACAAATAATCCATTTAATTTGTCCTTAGTACTATACAAAAGTGGATTATAGACCCCAAATCCAACCCCAGCACTGGAATTGGAGTTACCCATAAACTTCACAAAGTTTAAAATTTTTCAGGTGGCATAAAATGTAAGGCCCTTACAGACAGGTACCCTGTCAGCTGTGTTATTTGGCTGAAGATGTTAGGATTGTCTGAGGAGTGTTATGAACATATACTGTACATGACAAAAATCTTTCTACCGTTTTAAATAAGATCCCGGAGTGTTTCTCCACGGTAAAAAAAAATAAAATAAAATATAGGATGTTTGATTGCCATGGACACATGTCCTTCAGGAATGGAGGATATACTCTAGCATTAACGTGTACCCTTTTTCAAAATGAAGGTGACTTCTTTTCCTTTACTTGTACCAGGTCCTCTCTGAATATTACTGCTATAATAACAAATGTAATTATTATTATTATTACTACCACTCATTATTATTATTATTATTATTATTATTATTATTATTATTATTATTATTATTATTATTATTATTATTATTATTAAATAATATTATTATTATTATTACTACACGCTAAGCTACAAAGGCGATACAAAGGAAAGATTAATTTTTATCAAACTTATAAGGAAACGATTCTCTAACTAGATACTTTCTTGTTCAGATGGAAATAGATAAAGGGTGGCATCCCAGTTGAAGCCGGGTGAAGCTAGGTAATGTAACCATTTGTAGACAGAAACCTGAAGAATGCTGCTTCCCATTACTACGAGGAAATTTTAGGAGTCTATTACTTAACTCTTTTGCGTGAAAGTGGATTGTGCGGGCTTTAATTTTCGGTAACTTTACAATTCTATTGAAAGTAGCAGGCATGATTTAGATCATTCCATTTTACTCTCAACCAGGAGCAATCCCCTTCTTTCTACTCAGTAAATTAGAATACTCCACTGCATTATTATTATTATTATTATTATTATTATTATTATTATTATTATTATTATTATTATTATTATTATTATCATTATCATTATTACTTGCTAAGCTACAACCCTAGTTGGAAAAGCAAGATGCTATAAGCCTAGGGATAAACCACGATGTGAGTCAATATCGGTGCACCTCTCACATAGTACAGATGTTTTGTTAATTACTCTCGCTTTTGTCACCCCTACACCATCTGAAACTAGGGCAAGTTGTTTAAAACCTAGCATAACATAAATAAATAATTGTGTTTTATGTTGCTAAGAATGAAATTAATTTGCATTTGTAGCAAAAGGAGGGAAATAATAGTACCATGTAGTCAAAGCCCTGTTTGGGCTTTTTCCCTGTCTCACTGTAAGAACGTTATACCCGTCTTGGTTTTATTGCCCATTGTTGGTATAGGAAAATGCAAATTAGCGTATCCATAATGGGCAATAGAGCCAGGACAGGACAAGTCAATTCCTGGCCAGCCAAGTGGCCTGGACAGGCTATTCAGTTTATGTAATTTTGCATGAAAAAAAATTATAAGATGAAAAAATTCTTAGAAATTCATCAAAATTAACACAGTAAGAGGGTTTCCTTTACCCGTTATCTTTATGCTTCCCCGCGAAAGAGTTAATGTACACGTGAGTTTTGAAGTTTTTGTCAATGTTTCAAAATAGTATGAATGGTTTTAAAGATAAAAATGGCAATGAATGTTGTAAACAAATATCCTAAGAATTCGTATTACGGGAATGTATAAATGATATAATTGCCTCTTGTTTTACAGGTTAGATTTATCGAAATTCTATAAAACAGATAAGTATTAAGAACTTTTTTCTCCTTTTGTATGTTTGGGTGGGTGGCGGGTAGTGAGGGTTGTACAGTAACATAATGAAAAGATAAGTACAAAGAACTTCGTATCAGTTGAAGTATGCAGAAACAAAGAAAGTTACTCTTAATTCAAGGTTTAAGATAATTTTCCCTTTATGGATATTATCCTAACAAAAGATTGAGTATTTTGAATATAGTTTAATTCAATAATTTACGGATTGAAGAAAGTTCTCATAACAATATTTATCATCTTTTATTTTGATGAAAGAATCGTTTTATATCATAACTTGAGTAATATATGTCACTCGTTACATGCAAAGTGTCGTGTTTTCAAGTTGTCTACACTTGTCAGGGAAATTAAACGTCTCGAATACATATATTAATCATTCAACATTCTTTATCTTGAAATCACTGAGGTCAATTATGTGGTTTGAGAGAGAGAGAGAGAGAGAGAGAGAGAGAGAGAGAGAGAGAGAGAGAGAGAGAGAGAGAGAGAGAGAATCTACTCTATGGAAACCACTGATATCCCCTTTTTATCCCTTTGCAAGTGCTAATAATTTCCACTCTTTCCAAATACTCCATTCCTCTTCCGTGAAGAATGTATTAATTAACTTTCCACCGAGCCCCATTTCGCAAAATCCATGGCACATGAAAGGAGAGATTTCCTTTTGTTGAAAATAGCGCTCTTGCGTCAAAACTTTTAATTATCGCTTACATTCTATGATTCCGAGCTTCAAAGAGTTCCCTCGTGTTTGATATGTTTTCGTTTCTCGAGATGTATTGTTGTGAATCGTGTAGCTATTAGAATATAAGAAGAAGATCTTGCAGGAATGTGGTTGGTCTTAAGAGATGAGATGCTCTGAAATACTTTAGCAAAACTTCTACATTCTAATATCATTCTATTTTACATTACTGTATCTACGCACATTTGACCCAGCGAATTGGTTGTGGGAAATTCATTAACATATCAAGTTGAAAAATTTAATTTAGTGTGATAAAAAAAAATTATCGGAATTTTGAATTGAAAAAAAAAAAAAAAATACTTTACCAGGAGCTTGTTGTTCAAGAGACCGCAGAACAGGATGATAAAAAGAAGATGGGTGTTGGGTAAAAGGCTAAAAAGTGGACACAGCTGTGGGCCAAAAGAATCCGGAAGTGACCCCTTAGTAATGCCTGCCGTGCACTACATGGGGCGCACTGATGGCACTAACTTCCTTCAAGGAATATATTCCCAGGAAAGTTCGATCTGTATCCGCATCCTAGATTTTCAGTTCATATGTTTACTTATTTGTCGGTAATCTATTGGCTAGTCAGAGATTTTTAGATCTTCTTCTTCTTCTTTGTCTGCATCTTTTCCCACTTTTATGTGGGGTCGATGTTTCTGACCAGCGTTCTCCATCTACCTCTGTCCCACACTTCATTACCGTTTAATCCCTTTGATCAAAGGTCATCCTTGATACAGTCCATCCACCTTCGCTTTGGTCTCCCTCTCCTTCTCGTTCCCTGTACTGCCATTTCCATCACTCTCCTCCCAATATACTGTTCATCTCTTCTCATGACATGACCATACCACCTCATTCTACTTTCCTGCATCTTGCCTGATAGTTCTCTAACTCCTCTGGTACCCCTAATTACCTCATTCCATATCTAATTTTTAGATCTATAATTCGTTTTTATATCAGTTGTCTGATTGGTTTAAAGTAATCAGTCCTCATGCCAGAGCTGTTGAAAAGTAGTAAAAGGTCTGGTGCAGACCTTTGGACATGATCAAAGATATTTAAGAAGTATCGTTTTAAGTTAAAAATGTCATGAATGCATTTGTACGAGGTAGCTGTTAGGTACTAACAGAGAGGCGAGGTGAATTTAAGTTTATTCAACGAGATAACAAGTTTACATACAAACAGCTGAGGGCAACAATGGCACAAAAACTCAAACATGTAAAACATGCAATGGCTAGCTTAAACAGGTTTTTCTATAATCAGTGTGAGAGAAGGCGAGAGATGAAAAAAAGTAATAGCATCACAGTGTATGAGAGTGTATGAAACACGTGCGATACATGGCTCCTTCCCTTAAAAAAAAGTCATACACGTGAAATAGAGCGCCCTGCCTGATAGAGGCAAACTGTAGGCCCTAGAGACTGACCATATATACATATAATCAGCCCCCAACCTCCCTCTCTATCCAATCTAGGAACAAGGAGGGCCAGGCAATGGCTCAGCAGACAGACTTATAGGCTCCCCCAAACCCCCAATCATTAGCTCACAAGGATGGTGAGGTTGCAGCGACCAAAGGAACTAACGAGTTTGAGCGGGGCTCGAACCCCAGTCTGCCGTTCACCAGTCAGGGACGTTACCGCATCGGCCAACATAACCCCAGATCATTAAAAGTTTATTGAAACTGGGAGTTGAACAACATTGTTTTGTACGGCAGTTGAATTAGCATCCCTGCGTTGTATTATATTCCGGTATATTTCTCATTTTATGGATACTTTAGTTCATGATGAAAATTATATCGAAATTCATTGTTTGTTAGTATATATATTTATTTATCTGATTTTAGGATATTCATGATATATAGAAAACTTATTTCATTTATTTTTTGTTCAAGTAGAGAGAGATTATAGAATGTTGTATTACAGATGGTAAGAACAAATTCCAGGTTACATATGATTTGGCGATAATTTCCCTTTTATTATTCTGTTTTCTTCTGTTATATTTAGTTTTTTATCATCTTCAGAAAACATAATAATCTAAGACGAATTCTTGTAGATTAGACCGTAATTGATTAATACTAACGATGCAGAAATGGAAAACTCTCAGAAAGGAACCCCTCATCCGCAGATTTAAATATAGCCCATTTTTCTCTCCGTCATCAGAATTCTTCTTAAACGCTGGTTCCGGAGGGAAGCCTGTTTTCATCTTGGTTTCATCGGGAAGTATCGAAATGTCTTTCATGAGTCTGAATAGTGGGGAATGAATGCTACATCTAAACTAAAGAAATGAGAGAGAGAGAGAGAGAGAGAGAGAGAGAGAGAGAGAGAGAGAGAGAGAGAGAGAGAGAGAGAGGCTTTCATTTGCATGTCCCGACGCTTATAGTCCTGCGAATAACATCTCGAGTCTTTGTCTCGTGAAAGTTAGCATATCGATACTTGGCTCATGTTGAAGATTGATCTGTAATCCAGAGAATTTCGTGAACACATACAAGACAGAGGGTGAAGTTGACTAACTGATCAAAAGTAGGATTCACCTGACGTTCCCAATGTAAAGGAAAAGACTATGTAAGGATAATACATCACAGAAGAGTTTTCTTTAACGTCAATTACTAACATTTTGCGTTAAAGCTATTGATTTAGTTCTAATCTATCTGTTGATTTTGAAGTTGTGGGGGCTTCATTATTGTTCATGTTATTAGCAAATAGAGTAATTTATGGTGATGTTCCTTCTCTGTAGTGGGAGCCATTTGCAAGAAGTGCGTCTTCTTGATTCTGTAACTCAAGTATGAATGTGGCAGTGACTACCTTAATGTATTTTCAAACACACCCGGTCAAACCAAACCTCATATATTTAGATGATTATCATATAGATTTCTTTTAGGTAAATAATAATTATTTTTGGTGATCGAAGCTTAAGAAATCTCTTACTTAAATGTCATATAAGATTAATAATTTTCCTATCAATAAGTTTTATTTTGGTATACGGGATAAATATATATAAAAAAAAATTTTTAATTCTCCGACAATGTAAGCTGTATCATCCACAAGTAGTTTTTAAATAAGTCTTTTGTCTCCGGTTGTTAATCACCATCCACAGGTCTACAAAAACCTCTTTTTCCAAACCTTGCCACAATTGCAAGCCACTTTTGGCAGAGGCCCCGTGTTGTTGACTGACCTCAATTAACCAGAGCAAGGTCTCATTTTTGTCGGCATCGCTATCTTTGTGTTTATGCTGATTTTATATTTCATGCACTAAAACAACTTTATCTGACTTTTGGCAGTTGTTGACTGAGTGAGAGTGAGATATTCTATAATTATACTATGGGTCCTTAAGGTGAATCTCTCTGGTAACTATTACCTTATGATGGTGTTTTGGTAGCCTGGTAGCAAATCAGTAACTCGTATTCCATTGGCAAAGTTCAAGATCTCCGTAATGTCCTCAATATTTGCGCATTTTTGAGCTACGGATGGGTGTTTATAGAAACCTATTCTA
The DNA here is from genome assembly GCF_036898095.1 of Palaemon carinicauda. Classification (NCBI taxonomy): domain Eukaryota; kingdom Metazoa; phylum Arthropoda; class Malacostraca; order Decapoda; family Palaemonidae; genus Palaemon; species Palaemon carinicauda. Next base: position 36,759,721 of record NC_090754.1, on the reverse strand, counting down.
GGTTTACCTACTGAGCCATCAGAAGCCATTGCATGGACCTACCTTGGGGGGAGATGATAAGGCACTGATCATAAGTATTATGATCGGTCTATATAACATTAGTGTGATAAATGTAATGACCAATACATTGCTCTTGCCGCTCATGTGTTACCATTAAACGAGAGTTTGCAACCAATTTCTCCATCTCCAACTATGTTTGATGAATGCAACTTAAAAGAACTCAACTTATCAGAAATATTTACATTTCGGCTTTCGTTTGCTGATAGATCTCTTCTATTTGATGATTAATGTAAATTGCAGCTTATTTTAGGCTACATTGTTTGGAACTACTGTTAGCTTTGGAATACCTGTATTTACAAGTATAGGTTATATCGCAGGGTCTCTGTTAACTGTTAAACAATTACATCATCTAAGTTAAACAAATGTCTCTTCTCAGTCGAACAAATACCTCCCCTAAATTGAACAAATCTCACCTCTAAGTTAAACGAATATCTCTCGAAGTTAAACAAATCTCTTCTAAGTGAAACAAATATCTCTTCTGAGTTAGCAGAATATTTCTAAAGTTACCCGAATAACTCCTGAGTTAGCCAAACATCTCATCTGAATTAAACGAATATATTTCTAAGTTAAACAAATATCTCATAAATTTAAACGTCCTTTTTAAGTTAAACAAGTATCACTTCTGAGTTAGCCAATTATCTCCTAAGTTAATCAAACATCTCATCTAAGTTAACCAAATATCTTCTCTATGTTATCCCCAATTTAAAATATTATCCACAGAGTTAAAGTATTTTCCCTCTCAAGTTAGATTAGTATATATTCCCTAAGTTAGGAAAGTGCACCTTGTTTTAACCAAGTACAGGTTAAGTTAGTTGTCTAAAGCATATGACTATTAGAAAACTGATATAATTAACCACAGTGATATCAAAATGATCTAATTATTCATATGAAGACTATCTAATAAATTATGAATTCTTTCATTAGCGTCATAAGCAGATTACACTGTAATGCACTACACAATTTAAACAGCTTTTTGGGAGGAGATTAAATGTAATTTGGACATCTTACTACAAGCCTCGTTATCAGAATGATACTTAACTTTACCTTTTTCTTTACTATCAATTTCTTCCTCATTCGGTATCATTTTCAAAGTTAACTATTTCTATTACTGTTTTTTGTTGTGTAATAAGTTCTAGACACTCTTTAAACATCATTAAAATCTTCAGAATGATAGTTGCACCCATCTCTCTCTCTCTCTCTCTCTCTCTCTCTCTCTCTCTCTCTCTCTCTCTCTCTCTCTCTCTCTCTTTACCAGAGTTAATTCAAGGCTTAATCCTTCTCAATCTTTGAAACTCCTGAGCTTAAAAGATTCCTTCCTTGCGACATATTGCAGATCCTTTTCCAACGAGAGAGAGAGAGAGAGAGAGAGAGAGAGAGAGAGAGAGAGAGAGAGAGAGAGAGAGAGAGAGAGAGAGAGAGAGAGAATGTCTTTTCATCACATTTAGTCTCAAATCCGCCGTTTTTCTTCCAAGGAAAAAATCCCTCCCTGACTCGAGAGAATTAATGACCTGAGTAAGAGAAACCAACGTCCAAACGACACAAAACTTTTGTTTATTGGACGCCCTCATGATGGATGGCAATACCACGGCTCATTTGAGCGAATACAACGAATGTTTTCTTGTGTCAAGACCATCCTGATGTCGTCAACACAGATACATGCAACTGGCGCGCACACAAGCACAGAAAGAGACCATTGCTTGAATTCGCCGTTGAAGCATTTCCGTTTTTTATCAGAGCTTCTCCAACTGTTTCCATTTTCATTTTGTTTCAAGATTCCCGATTCAGTAATAAATCTGGCGTGAAACAAATTGAGGTTTGACGTTCTGTGTCTGAGAGATACATCTGATATCTGAATTGAATTCGTCAGGGAATTAATAAGAAAACATTTGAGAAGAAATCCTTCAGTTATTGATACTAGAAAACCTGAAGAGGATGATCTAAAACATCGGCGTTGCTCATTGCAATAACGTTTAGCTGTTATACAAGAACAAAATCATTACGACAAGAGGCTTTAGAATGAGGTCAGAATGGTTTAGAGACATATATTTAACCCGATTATTTCTCTGTTGATCTAAGTATTTTATTAGATTCACAGTAAATTTGATGGATATCTGCAATTGGGTTCTTCTAGGATTGTTAAAGGCTTAGAACCAGCGCCCTCGTCATACTAGAATTAATTGTTGAAAGGAGTATAACACCTTGACCACTCTCACTAAGGGGAAGACGTTTGATGTTAAATGTATACGATTATATATATAATTTATATATATGTATATATATATATTCATATATATAATGTATATGTGTGAATACATATATATATATATATATATATATATATATATATATATATATATATATACATATAAGTATTTGTATATCAATATCAATGTATAAGTACATGTATATTAATATTTATACTCACACACACATACACACATACACACTCACACACACACACACACACACACATATATATATATAATGTAAATATATAATTATATAGGATCACAGCAAGCCAACCTAGCATGGGTAGCTCAGTCTAATATAATTTTACTGATCATAGTGATAAGCAAACTCTTTCACCATGATAAGGTAACCCCACTGTATCACTTCTTTGTATAGTTCTATAATACTGATCTATCTAGATATGTATAGATTATATATATGGATAGGTTAGTATTTACATAGGGATATTGATAGTATATGTATGAATTGATAGTACATGTATAGATATGATTATATATATAAAAAAGTAATACCTTTAGACTGTATGAGTGTTTATGAAACACGTGCGATACACATTTAGCAATTTTTCCATGTGAACATTTCTTTATATATATATATATATGTGTGTGTGTGTGTATATATATATATGTACATGTATATATGTGTATATATATACATATATATATACATATATATATATATATATATATATATATATATATATATATATATACATATGTGTGTGTGTGTGTGTGTATATATATACATATATATATACATATATATATATATATATATATATATATTTACTGTATATATCTAAATATTTTTCCATGTTGCTAGGCTTTGTTATTCTCGGTTATTTTCTTTGACACCATCACTTAAAAGAGTATTTCTTCCCTAAGGAAATAAGTAACACCTGTTATATTTATCTCTAATTACTTTACCAGATCCTAGTTGGTTAAAAGCATAAAGATAGTAGTCCCATTAGCTTCATTCTTCATCAAATGTAAAATCATCGGCCACCATAACCCCAAATCATTAAAAGTTTATTGAAACTGGGAATTGAACAACGTTGTTTTGTACGGTAGTTTATGAATTAGCATCCCTGGATTGTATTATATTCCGGTATATTTCTCATATTATGGGTGCTTTAGTTCATGATAGATATTGTATCAAAATTCATTTTCTATTAGTATATATATTTCTCTACCTAATTTTAGTATATTCATTATAATAGAAAACTTAATTTATTCCTTTTTTGTTCAAGTAGGGAGAGAGTATAGAATGTTTTATTACAGATGGTAAGAACAAATTCCAGATCACATATGATTTAGTGAGAATTTTGCTTTTATCATTATGTTTTCTTCTGTTATATTTACATTTTTATCATCTTCAGAAAACATAATAATACAAGATGAATTTTAGTAGATTAGACCGTAATTGATTAATACTAATATTACAGAAGTGGAAAACTTTCTGAAAGAAACGCCTCTTCCGCAGATTTAGATATAGCCCAGTTTTCTCTCCGTTATCAGAATTCTTCTTAAACGCTGGTTCCAGAGGGAAAACTGTTTTCATCTTTGTTTCATCAGGAAGTAGGGAAACGTCTTTCATGAGTCTGAATAGTGGAGTACGAATGCTACTTCTAAACTAAAGAAATGTGTGTGTTTTTTATGTCTGTGTGTGTGTTTGAGAGAGAGAGAGAGAGAGAGAGAGAGAGAGAGAGAGAGAGAGAGAGAGAGAGAGAGAGAGAGAGAGAGAATTTTTCTACAATTGGTTTTCATTTGCATATTATTCTTGCAGATAACATCTTGAGTCTCGGTCTCGTGAGAAATAACATATCGATACTTGGCTCGTGTTGAAGGTTGATGTGTAATCCAGAGAATTTTGTGAACACATATAAGACAGAGGGCGAAGTTGACTAATTGATCAAGAGTAGGATTCACCTGACGTTCCCAAAGTAAAGGAAAAGACTATATAAGGATAAAACAACCCACAGATTTTACTTTAACTTCACTTACTAGCATTTTGCATTAAATTTATTAATTTAGTTTTAATTTATCTGGTTGATTTTGAAGTTGTGGAGTTTCGTTAGTATCCAGGTGATTAGCAAATAGTGTAAATCATGGTGGTGTTCCTTCTTTGTAGTGGAAGCCATTTGCAAAAAGTGTGCATTCTTGATTCTGCAACTCAAGTATGAATGTGGCAGTGACTGCCCTTATATATTTCTAGACACCCCTTGTAAAAAAAAAAACGCATATATTCAGATAATTATCATTTAATTTCTTTTAAATAAAAAATGATTATTTTCGGTGGTTGAAGCTTACAAAAGATCTTACTTAAATGTCATATGGGATTAATAATTTTCATAGCAATACGTATTATTTTGTATACGGTATGAGTATATAAACAGATTTCTGTAAGTTCTCCGACAAACTAAGGACACATATCATGTCAGCTGAATCATCCACAAGTAGCTTTTAAATTAGTTTTATTTCGGATATTTAATCAAAGTCCACAAGTCTACAATAGCCTCTTTTTCCATACCTTGCCACAATTACGAGCCACTTTTGGCAAAGGCCCCGTATTGCTGACTGACCTCAACTAACCAGAGCAAGATCTCATTTTTGTCGTCATCTTTATCTTTGTGTTTATGCTTATGTTACATTTCATACACTAAAACTACCCTATCTGACTTTTGGCAGTTGTTGACTGTTAGAGTGAGACATTCTATAATTACTCTATAGGTCCTTAAGGTGAATCTCTTTGGAAACAATCAGCTTATTATGACAGTCTTTTGGTAGCCTGGTGGCAAATCTGTAACTCATATTCCATTCCCAGAGCTCAAGATCTTATAGTTTTCATTAATGTCCTCAATATGTTTGCATTTTTGAGCTACGGATGGGTGTTTAGAGAAACCTATTCTAGGTTTACCTACTGAGCCATCAGAAGCCATTGCATGGACCTACCTTGGGGGGAGATGATAAGGCACTAATCATATGTATTATGATCGGTCTATATAACATTAGTGTGATAAATGTAATGACCAATACCTAGCTCTTGCCACTCATGAGTTACCATTAAACAAGAGTTTGCAACCAATTTCTCCATCTCCAACTAAGTTTGATGAATGCAACTTAAAAGGACTCAACTTATCAGAAATCTTTACATTTCGGCTTTCGTTTGCTGATAAATCTCTTCTATCTGATGATTAATACAAAAATCAGTTTATTTTCGGCTAAATTGTGTGGAACTACTGTTAGCCATGCGATACCTGTATTTTCAAGTGTAGGTTATATCGTAAGGTCTCTGTTAACCGTTAAACAATTACATGATCTAAGTTAAAAAAATATCTCTTCTCAGTCGAACAAATATTTCCCCTAAACTGAATAAATCTCACCTCTAAGTTAAACGAATATCTCTCTAAGTTAAACGAATATCTCTCTAAGTTAAACAAATCTCCTCTAAGTGAAACAAATATCTCTTCTAAGAGAAGCAAATATCTATTCCAAGTTAAACAAATATCTCCTCAAAGTTAAATAAATATCTCTTCTAAGGTAGCCGAATATTTCTAAAGTTACCCGAATATCTCCTGAGTTAGCCAAACATCTCATCTGAATTAAACGAATATCTTTCTAAGTTAAACAAATATCTCAAAGTTAAACAAGTCTCTTTTAAGTTAAACAAGTATCACTTCTGAGTTAGCCGAATATCTTCTAGGTTAACCAGACATCTCATCTAAGTTAATTAAATATCTTCTCTATCTTATCCCTACACTGTTAAAAAATACCGTAATTTTAATCGGAAATTCTCCGTAAAGATATTGTTCTCAGTCGTATTTTAATAAAATATAGGCGACCGTAATTTTTACCTTACTTTGTTATTCTATCTTACTGGTTGGTGACCGTAATATCATTCCTCGACCACAATATATCCGTTTTTAAAACGGTATATGTCTGGCAACATTTATTCCAGGATTTTTACCGTTTTTATACGGCAAATTTTTAACAGTGTATTTAAACTGTCATCCGCAGAGTTAAATCATTATCACCCTCAAGTTAGATTAGTATATATTCCCTGTTGTTGTTGTTGTTGTTATTTCATATTGCCTGGCCCTTACGGTCAGACACGGGCTCTTGCCCTCTTGCAGACCTAAGTCAGGGAAGTGCACCTTGAATTAACGAAGTACAAGTTAAGTTGGTACTCTAATAACTCGTAGTCCCATTGAACACAATACATATGATTATTAGAAATTTATATAATTCCGCAGTGATATTAAAATTTCTGATTACTGATATGAAGACTGTATCAAATTAATTATGAATTCTTTCATTAGCTTCATAAGCAGATTACACTGTGATGCACTACAAAATTTAAACAGCTTTTTGGGGGGAGATTAAATGTAATTTGAACATCTTACTGTAAGCCTCATTATCTGAATGGTATTTAACTTAATTTTTTTCTTTACCCTCAATTTCTTCCTCATTCAGTTTCATTTTCCAAGTTAACTATTTCTACTACTGGTTTTTGTTGTGTAATAAGGTCTAGGCACTCTTTAGTCATCAAAATCTTCAAAATGATAGTTGCACCCATCTCTCTCTCTCTCTCTCTCTCTCTCCTCTCTCTCTCTCTCTCTCTCTCTCTCTCTCTCTCTCTCTCTCTACCAGAGTTAATTCAAGGCTTAATCCTTCTCAATCTTTGAAACTCCAGGGCTTAAAGGATTCCTTCCTTGCGACATATTGCAGATCCTTTTCCAACGAGAGAGAGAGAGAGAGAGAGAGAGAGAGAGAGAGAGAGAGAGAGAGAGAGAGAGAGAGAGAGAGAGAACGTCCTTTCATCAGATTTAGTCTCGAAATCCACCGTTTTTATTCCACTGAAAAATCCCTCCCTGACTCGAGAGAATTAATGACCTGAGTAAGAGAAAGCAACGTCCAAACGACACAAAACTTTTGTTTATTGGACGCCCGAATGATGGATGGCAATGCCACGGCTCATTTGAGCGAATACAACGAATGTTTTCTTGTGTCAAGACCATCCTGATGTCGTCAACACAGATACAGGCAGCTGGCGCGCACACAAGCACGGAAAGAGACCATTGCTTGAATTCGCCGTTGAAGCATTTCCGTTTTTTATCGAAGCTTCTTCAACTGTTTTCATTTTCATTTCGTTTCAAGATTGTCGATTCAGTAATAAATCTGGCGTGAAAGAAATTGAGGTTTGACGTTATGTGTCTGCGAGATACATCTGATATCTGAATTGAATTCGTCAGGGAATTAATAAGAAAACATTTGAGAAGAAATCCTTCAGTTATTGATACTAGAAAACCTGAACAGGAGAATCTAAAACATCGGCGTTTCTCATTGAAATAACGTTTAGCTGTTATACAAGAACAAAATCATTACGACAAGAGGCTTTAGAATGAGGTCAGAATGGTTTAGAGACATATTTTACCCGATTATTTCTCTGTTGATCTGAGTATTTTATCAGATTCACAGTAAATTAGATGGATATCTGCAATGGGATTCTTCTAGGATTTTTAAAGACGTAGAAACTGCGTCCTCATCATTCTAAAATTAAATCCCGAAAGGAGTATAACACCTTGACCACTATATATATATATATATATATATATATATATATATAAATACACACACACATATATATATATATATATATATATATATATACATATATGTATATATAAAGTATATTTATATCAATATTAATGTATATATATGATCTATAAGTTCATGTATACCAATATTTATATATACACACATATATTTATGGTCTTTCTATCTCAATCAACACCCGCAAACTGTCTTAGTTCGCCAATCCATCGTCTTCATATATATATATAT
>NC_090754.1:36744068-36749068 GCF_036898095.1 Palaemon carinicauda | reverse complement strand
AAAGAAAACAAACAGCAGAGCTTCGTTCTCCTTATCATTAAATTTATGTGCATTATATTATACATACACTCATGGATACAAATGAACATGCTATACATACACATACATACATATATATTCATTGGGTCATGTCATCTTATGTCCTAAAAGTGAGGAATAGTATAACTCATAGGACGTAAAAAATAGCCAAATTGTGATCTGAAAATTGATTAGGGAACTGTGGGGAGAGAGAGAGAGAGAGAGAGAGAGAGAGAGAGAGAGAGAGAGAGAGAGAGAGAGAGAGAGAGAGAGAGAGAGAGAGAGAGAGAGAGAAGGATATCATTTCACAAAATTTTAACTTCCAAAAAATACTTTTCATGATAAACAATGCAAATTATCGTTAAGATTATTTTTGGATGCTAGCCAAAAAGGCCGCAGAAAATTATTTTATCATTTACTTCGTTTTGTTTTTTCTCTAAACTTCTTGCACTAGAGTTTGAACATCAAATATTAAGAATATTTTACTATTTGGTTCAATGTTCAGCTGAATCTGTAATTGCATATTTTTTCTAGTGGTTACACTTAAAACGTTTTGCATTTCCTTTGACAAATTATTACCGGAACGATTGTATTGAAATTTGAATAATGAAGATAATAGTATTTTCTTATTTTGTGAATACATGGACAAACCAATAACCCTGAGTTACCTTTTAATTTCAACTAATTTTCGAGAATATTGCCTGTTTTAATATGTTTTGCTTTTAGTATTAATTATTCTGAAAATGTGTTTATATTTTTTTTATGAAATTGACAGATTTTCAAGATGAATTTGCCTCTAAAGAAATTAAAATCAGAACAATACCACTATCGTAAAAGATGCCATGATATCATAAACTTATATAATCAATACTACATTCTTGCTATTAATGACTGATTTAGAAGAGTACAATAATCAGTATTGAAATATCACAACTCTTAGTGACGATGTAAACAGTTATATAACTCAAGAAAACGATTAAAGATGTGAAATTATCGTCAGCTCTTATGTAATCTGCTGATTACTCCTACCTACGGTTATGGTGGCCGATGTAATAACGTCCCTGACTGGTGAACGCCAGACTGAGGTTCGAGTCCTGCTCAAACTCTTAAGTTTCTTTGGTCGGTGCAACCTCACTATCCTTTTGAGCTAAGGATTGTGCGGTTGGGGAGCTTATAGGTCTATCTTCTGAGTCATCAGCAGCCATTGCCTTACTTTCCTTGGTCCTAGCTTGGGTGGAGAGGGGGCTTGGGCACTGATCATGTGTACAAATGGTCAGTCGCTGGGGCATTGTCCTACTTGATAGGGCAATGTCACTGTCCCTTGCCCCTGGCATTCATGAGCGGCCTTTAAACTTTTAAACCCTCTGTAATACAACTTTCTATATGGTCTTCCAAATTGAAGTTAATAGTCGTGTGAAATAGAGAAAAAAATCTAGTAAATTGGCTTTGTAAATTTCATTGAATATCTAGAGATCAGATAAAAAATATATATCAACAGAGCGCGAATTTCTCTTTTATTTCTATTTCAAGCTAATGAACACAGAAATTGTAAAAGATTACACACGAAGAATTTTTTTTATACAAAGATAATTAAATTATCTACTCAAATTAAACCAAATTTCCAGACTCACGAGGCTCACTCGAATCATATGCTTTTAAATGAAAGGTGTAGATTAGAGCAGGATGAAGTAGAATCAAGGCTCTAGAAGAGTCGGGGGACCTAGGCTTACATGGCTGAGGACTAAGAAGCGTGAAGTAGGAGGTGATAAATGGTGAAGTATTGAATTAAAAGCTCAAGATAGAGACGACGGGCGAGATCTAATCGAGGTCCTTTGCGTCAATAGGCGTTGGGGGAGATGATGATGAAGATGATGATGATGATGAAGTAGAAGTAAGACGGCATGAAGAAGAATAGACTGGAAACAATGCAGCAAGAGCTGAAGTGACACCAATTAGCTAATTAGCATTGTCTTGATGATATGCAGGCATCACGTCTCTTTTCCATAAGCATTTATGATTCGAAATACAGACTAAAGATTTTCCATTCGATAAACGAAGACGTTAATGAGGCTGTTACAATCCCGATGCATTCAACTCTCAATGGACTGGTAAAATAAAAACAGAATGTAGTGAGTGTTACACTCAAAAAAAGAAAAAAAAATTCATGCAAAAGAAAACCGAACAGGGAAGGAAATCCTGATTAAGTATTGCCTGGACTTTGTTAAAACAAACAATTGTATCTATTCAGGTTCTATTTTCAAAAGATGATTTAAAACGGTTATCTCCTTTCTGAACAACGTTTCTTCGCGATTTTTAAGTTGATATATTGTCCAATGAACTTATTGTAGCTGTGCCCTTTATTACGATTTTTTCCTTTTATCCATTATTACTTAGTGCCCTTGTTCTTTGAGGTTTGAACAAGGGAAACAAGAGGAAGACTACATAATTATAAAAGGTCGCAACCTCGCTAGAGCGCTGTTGGAAACCCGGCAAGTTTAATATACTTAAATTACTCGTATATTGCATTTCCTTTGAATATTATTTCAGGCAAGAATTACTTGAAAATAATCTTGGCAGCTTTTCTTTTCAAAACTCTTCCGTTGTTATTTATTACGGAAATACTGTACATTTCCTTTATTATACCTATGAAAAAAACTTTGGATACAGTTTTCATAAAATATGCCTAATATAATAAATTAATAATATTCCACTTTGAAAAACGCAAACAGTTAAGAAAAAAAGTATTTTTGAACGATATTAATTAGTCTAGGAAGACAGAACCATCGATGATAAAAATTCTTAATTAAATCTGTTTATACAGACGTAAAATTCATCTCGGCAAAAGAGGTTGTAACATTTTTTTGTGAAAATATATTCTTACCGAAATTGCAGATGATAAAGATAAATTAATCAGTTTCAAACACAAAAACAGGAGGAAGAAGAATTTGATAACAGAAGAAGAAAAAGATGCAGTAAAAAAAAATATTTATATATAATTTTCCACTTGCATTAAATTTTGGAATGCTAAAATCAGTTAAATGAGTTAAAGATGGCTTTGCATCTCCTGTAATACTTAGCTATTTTTTTAACATATAAGATACTATATTGTGCAAGATCGTCTAGAAATGCTATTTAAATGTATATCCTCTAATGAATTCTAACCTAAATTCACTGTGGTTAACGCGTTTAAAATTTATCATAAGTTTATAATCATGAATTATCAGTGACTAATCTCGGCTGCTTTAATTTTCATAACAAACATTTAGACACCCAAGACCTAAATTAATATCAGACAAACATTTTGAGATCTAAAATCAAAGTTAAATCCAAAGATGCAAAGAAATTTACAGTTTCTAGGTATCTCTGTAAACTTTCAAGATAGTATGATAATAATTTTTGCTTTAGATATTTTACAGCAAATGAGGCACTAGCTAGTTAACCATCTATGTTTTGTAAAATTCTTTGGCTTGTTTAATAAAATAAAGAATCTGTTGTCTGATTCCCTTTAGGGAAATGGTTCCTCCATGCTCTCTAATAAACAAAGGGCCTGAAGACGTATTAGGAGTTCTATTCAAATAGGTTTTCGGAGTGTTAACTGGGCACAGGGATACATCCTGTGGAAGAGGGACAATCTTCCACGGGGTCCATCTATTCTGTGGGTCCTCATTCTTTGTTAAGAATCGTCTATCTGGAGAGAGTAATATTTCACCAGAAGAAAGAAAGTCAATGCGTTCTGGCTCTCAAGATAACGCCGGGAGTTCAGATATTCTGGCTCCTGAAGCTAAGCTTATCAAATATAACGTCTTCCTAAGAAGCGTTATATAAGTGCACGAGTCATTATCAGTATCAGAAGCTAATTTAAGGACATCATTTAAAAACCAGGAAACCGTGTGAGGACGAGTTGCTGGTTTTAGTCTAGCACAAGCTTTGGGGATAGATGAAAAATACGAATCTGTAAGATTAATATTGAACCCGAACTGAAACATTTTCTTTAAAGCGGACTTAATTGTAGTAATAGTATTAGCGGCTAGTCCCCCTTCAAACAAAGTTCTGAAAAAGGTAACTGCCAGATTGGCAGTCATCGTCTGAGCATCTGAGTCTTTCAAAAATGTTGTTAACTTCCTTACAGCAGAATCAAATTGCCGATGGGTGGATTCTCTCTTGTCCGACTCTAGGAACAATGTGTTAAGAGGGTCAATATCAGCATCCTTAAAGTCCATAAAGTTAGGGAACCTCGGAATTCTTAAGGAAGCTGACACACCGCGAGTTTGTACTGTTTATGTTAACTTTGGGTTGGGAATCCGCCAAGACCGGAGTCTCAGTTCCACCAAGAGAGGAAACCAGTTGCTGTTTGACCAATTGGGAGCCACTAGAGCCATCTGCCCTTTGAAAGTCCTGAGCCTGTCTAGAACTTTCATCAGCATGTTTATAGGAGGAAACAGGTAAATCCTCCGCCAGTTGTTCCAATCTATGGCAATCTGTGGCATAGGCCAGAGGGTGCAGGTTGGGGGCTACATAACATTGTAGTTTGTGGTTGGATTCCATGGCGAATAGATCTACTTGGAGATTCGGAACTTGTTGGCAAATCCAACTGAATGACTCTTGGTCCAAGGACAATTCCGACTCCAGCCGAGTTGTCCTTGAAAGTGCATCGGCGACTACGTTCCTTACGCCCGCCAGGTGAACAGCTGACAAGTGCCAATGGTTCTTTGTTGCCAATGAAAAGATTGCAATCATCACATGATTTACGTGACTTGATTTGGAACCTCCCCTGTTGATGCAGTGGACTATCACCGCGCTGTCTAGTATTAACCTGATATGTTTCTTTGACGGGGAAAGCTTCTTTAGAGTCAAGAGCACTGCCATGGCCTCTAGGATATTGATGTGTAGTTGACGGAATGTCACAGAACACAAACCCTGGACCTTTTCGAATTGGGAGTAACCTCCCCAACCAACCTTTACATTCTGATGTAAGCAACTCA
>NC_090754.1:36726568-36729068 GCF_036898095.1 Palaemon carinicauda | reverse complement strand
GCAACTTCTACCTTTTCTAAATACTGCTTGTTCATCTCCCAGCTTTTCATCATTCTTATTCTCCAGTCTCTTTAGAATAAGCATACTATATATTTTCAAAACAACTGATGTAAGTGTTATGCCTCTGTAATTATTTTTTTGCTATTTCAACCAACACTCCTAACTCTCATTCATCAGGTTTTGCCTCTTCATGCCACATTCTACAAAATAATCTTGTAAGTCATCTGGGAGTCACTTCATTTTCGGCCAGTATAATCTTGGCAGTTTATTCCATCATATCTCAGGGCTTTTCAAACACATTGAATTCATTCATGGGCCCATCAAGGTCTTCATCAGCCTCAGGTATATCAATCAAATTATTCCCTTCATATATCCTATTCATATTTCACTTAAAGTATTCCATCCAACGTCGTCTTTCTTCATCTTCTGTTACTATAACAGAGCCATCTAACTTTTTGATGGGCATATGCTTCTTCTACTTTGCCCCAGTCGAGATTTCATTAATAATTCTATGAGCAATTCTTACTCCAAAGCTAATTCCTGAATTCATAGCATAGTCAGCCTCATCTACTTTCCTCTCTAAATATTCTCTCCAGTCATTCCTGGGTTTTCTCTTAACCTCACTATCAATACTGGAATACTTAGTATGCTCTACTTTGTAATTTTCATTACTTCCTCGAAAACTTTCAACAATCAAGTTCTGTCTTTGTCTCCTTTTTATTGTATCCCAAGTATCATTTGATATCCATGGCTTTCTTCTCGTAACTGCGTGTTCTAAGACTTCACTACTAACTGACTGATATATGTTCTTAATATCACACCATTCTTCATTAATTGTCTGTTCTTCGTCTCTTAAGATCAATAAATGCCCTGAATTTTGCATTGTTATTGCACAGCACTCTCAAAACACAATGTTGTACTCTTTGCCTTAAAACCATTAAATCTTTGAGAGAATTCATCGCCAATAACAAAAATTAATCTATTAGGAATAATCCTTTCCATTAGTTTGCAAATGCAAGATGTTAATATGGGTCGATATTCCCCATTTATCTTGGGTACAAGCAATACCAATTTCCATTTAATGGGTACCTTGCCATTTTCAAAACAAAGATTGATCAAGTCCATTCCTGGGTTATCTTCCATGATTATAAGACAATTATTTCATGCTATACCATCTACCTCAGAGCAATCGACCTACCTTTCTTAATTTCAAAGTAATATTCATCTTTCGTAAAGGGCAAACTAGTCTCTCGCAGCAAATCCACTTGCATTCTTATTTACAGACGTCTCCTTGAATGACACTTACGTAAAGTAGCCTGATCATTGTTAGGTACATTACTAAAACTAGAGGCAGATGCCCCTTTCTTCATTATTTCATTTCCCATTCACTTTGGGTCATTATGAGCAATATTTTATCCTTCTGATCCCTCTTACCTAATTCACAGATTCATACACCACTGAGACTAAATAAAAGATACGTTCTCTAAAAAGTCCGCCCAGGCTAGCAGGGTGGGAGGCCCACCGGGCTAGCAGGAGGGGGGGAGGCCCGGCCGGGCTAGCGGGAGGGGGGAGGCCCGCCCGGTCTAGCGGGAGGGGGGGAGGCCCGGCCGGTCTAGTGGGAGGGGGGAGGCCTGGCCGGTGTAGCGGAAGGGGGGGAGGCCTGCCTGGGCTAGCGGGAAGAGGGGGAGGCCCGCCCGGGCTAGCGGGAAGAGGGGGAGGCCTGCCTGGGCTAGCGGGAAGAGGGGGAGGCCCGCCCGGACTAGCGGGACGGCAGGGAGGCCCGCCCAGGCTACCAGGAGGGGGGAGGCCCACCCAGGCTAGCGGGAGGGGGGAGGCCCACCCAGGCTAGGGGGGGGGAGGCCTGCCCAGGCTAGTGGGAGTGGGGGAGGCCCGCCTGGGCAGGCGGGAGGGGGGGGGAAGGACCGCCCGGGCTAGCGGGAGGGGGGAAGGCCCGCCCGGGCTAGCGGGAGGGGGGGGGAGGCCCCGCCCGGGCTAGTAGGAGGGGGGGAGGCCCGCCCTGGCAGGCGGGAGGGGGGAGGCCCGCCCAGCCAGGCGGGGAGGGGGGAGGCCCGCCCGGGCTAGCGGGAGGGGGGGAGACCCGCCCGGGCAGGCAGGAGGGGGGGAGGCCCGCCTGGGCAGGCGGGAGGGGGGGGGAAGGCCTGCCCAGGCTAGCAGGAGGGGGGAAGGCCCGCCCGGGCTAGCGGGACGGGGGGAGGCCCACCCGGGCTAGCGGGACGGGGGGAGGCCCGCCCGGGCTAGCGGGAGGGGGGGAGGCCCGCCCAGGCTAGCGGGAGGGGGGCGAGGCCTGCCCGGGCTAGCGGGAGGGGGGGAGGCCCGCCCAGGCTAGCGGGAGGGGGGAGGCCCGCCCGGTCTAGCGGGAAGTGGGGAGGCCCGCCCGGGCTAGCGGGAAGGGGGGAGGCCCGCCCGGGCTAGCCAACTATATAGAGTTCCTGTATCTGGCTTATTTTTAAAAAAACATTTAGGCCATTTGGAAATCCCT
>NC_090754.1:36706568-36721568 GCF_036898095.1 Palaemon carinicauda | reverse complement strand
AAGGAGGGTCAGGCAATGGTTGCCGAGGAGTATGACCAAGGCATTGCTATGACTCGGTAGATAGACCCATAGACTCTCCAAAACTCCCCATCCTTAGCACACACAGATGGTCAGGTTGCAGAGACCAAAGGAGCTAACGAGTTTGAGCGGGACTCGAACTCCCACTATAACGATCACCAGTCACATAGGCTACCACAGGAGAAAGAAAGATCAGTGCACACGAGTTAGTTTAAGAGGAGAAGGAGAATTGAACCTGTTTCTTTATAAATCGCTGTAACCCGTCAGCATGGCATGCGAAAAGTGATAATTAGCAATCGGCCAGTCACAGAATAGCTAATGGCATAAGGAGTCCAATAGCCGAACCAAAGGAATGGTGTGCTCCGATGTCCTAAAGAATAATAGTATGGGCGTATCTGCGTCTATTTGAAAATATTAAACCAGTCTGTTTTACGTGAACAATTTTTCATGCTAATTGTCGACGAGATAGCAAGATTGACCGGTGCAAAAGTTAATTTTTTTTTATTTTTTCTCTTTTTTTTCTTTTTTTTTTTTTTTGCTCTTGACTGTAGTCAGTCCATCTGGCAACTACCTCTTCATGAAGAAGACAGAAAATACGCATGTTTTGTAGTTTTATTTGGGAATTTTGTATTCGACAGGGATATATATATATATATATATATATATATATATATATATATATATATATATATATATATTATATATATATATATATATATATATACATACATATATATATATATATATATATATATATATATATATATATATATATATATATATATATATATATATATACGGAAGAACTTCTCTCTGACATTGAGTGTATTTGGGGGAATTTTAAAGACTATTTGAAGACTTTTTGAAGACTATTTCAGATTTTGGAGCCTGAAGACAAAGAATAAGAAGATGAAGTTAGGGATTTACAAATGGTCTTCACGTTTTTTAATAATAAGCCAGATACTGGAACTCTATATTGTTGGCTCGGCGGGGCTGCCCGCTTCCCGCTAGCCCGGGCTGGCCTCCCCCCCCCCCCCCCCCTCCCGCTAGCCCGGGCGGGCCTCCCCGCTTCCCGCTAGCCCGGGCTGGCCTCCCCACCCCACCCCCCCTCCCCCTAGCCCGGGCGGGCCTCCCCGCTTCCCGCTAGCCCGGGAGGGCCTTCCCACCTCCAGCTAGCCGGGCGGCCTCCCCCCCTCCTGCTAGCCCGGGTGGGCCTCCCCCCTCCCGCTAGCCCGGGTGGGCCTCCCCCCTCACGCTAGCCCGGCCGGGTTTCCCCCCCCCCCCTCCCGCTAGCCCGGGCGGCCGTCCTTCCCTCCCTCTAGCCCGGGCGGGCCTCACCCCCCCCTCCCGCTAGCCCGGGCGGCCGTCCTCCCCTCCCTCTAGCCCGGGCGGGCCTCCCCCCTCCCACTAGCCCGGCCGGGTTTCCCCCCCCCCCCTCCCGCTAGCTCGGGCGGCCGTCCTTCCCTCCCTCTAGCCCGGGCGGGCCTCAACCCCCTCCCGCTAGCCCGGGCGGCCGTCCTCCCCTCCCTCTAGCCCGGGTGAGCCTCACCCCCCTCCCGCTAGCCAGGGCGGGCCTCCCCCCTCCCGCTACCATGGGCGGGCCTCCCCCACTCCCGCTAGCCAGGGTGAGTCTCCCCCCCCCCTCGCACTAGCCCGGGTGGGCCTCCCCCCCTCCCGCTAGTGGGATGCTATAAGCCCAAGGGCTCCAGCAGGGGAATATAGACCAATAAGGAAAGGAAATAAGGAAACAAATAATTAATGTGAGAAGTAGTGAACGATTAAATTTGTTATAAATTCCATGAAACATTCTACAATACTTAACTGATCCAAGCTGTAAGCTTATATTTTTAAAGATAGCTTTGAAAAGTGGCTTTGTATTAATAGTTACCTCTTCTTAGGTTTCTTGAACTTTTTGCATTAGGCCTAAGAGCAAGAATTCGACATCACAAAAAAAGAAGACAAATAAGTTTTGTCGTAAGAATTCAATTTTAGGGTTGTGGTGGCCGATGTGGTAACGTCCCTGACTGGTGAAAGCCAGATTGGGGCTCGAGTCCTGCTCAAACTCGTTGGTTTCTTTGGTCACTGCAACCTCGCCATCCTTGTGAGCTAATGATTGGGGGTTTGGGGGAGCCGATAGGTCTATCTGCCGAGTCATCAGCAGCCATTACCTGGCCCTCCTTGATCATAGCTTGGGTGGAGAGGGACTTAGGCGCTGATCATATCTATATATGGTCAGTCTCTGGGGCATTGTCCTGCTTGATAGGGTAATGTCACTGTCCCTTCCCCTGCCATTCACGAGTGGCCATTAGAACCTTTTAAATTCATTACCTATATAGCAAGAAATTAAATAGTATCGCTTAGCTATGACTGTAAGCTAAAATACAAATAATGAATCTGTAAATAAAAGAGAGACGAAAGGAAAACAGTAAAAGGAACATTTAAGAGTTTCACTCTTCTTGATATCAGACTTGGAAAGGAAGCCAAAGTGCAATAACACGTTTCCCACCTTAGGGAAATTACGATAAGATGAGAGAGAGAGAGAGAGAGAGAGAGAGAGAGAGAGAGAGAGAGAGAGAGAGAGAGAGAGAGTAAAACGAACCATTAAAGAAGAAAAGAGGCGATAAGAGAAGCGACTGGAATCTATTAGTGTAGAAACGGTTTTTAGGAGAGACGTAAAAACGAACGTAATCCTGCTTTTACTTCCCTCCGAATGTTTAAAGCTTTAAAGGCTACTCATGAATGGCAGGGGCAAGGCACAGTGACAATCCCATAGATAGCAGGACAATGCCCTAGAGACTGGCCATATACACATATGATTAGCGGCCAAGCCCCCTTTCTATACCCAAGCTGGGACCAAGAAGGGCCAGGCAATGGCTGCTGATGACTCAGTAGATAGACCTATAGGTTCCCCCAAGACCCCCATCCTTAGCTCACAAGGATAGCAAGGTTGCAGTGACCAAAGGAACTAACGGGTTTGAGCGGAACTCGAACCCCAGTCTGGCGATCATTAGTCAGGGACGTTACCATATCTTTTCTGATAACTTTTTTGGTTCAGTGGTTCAGTTTTATCAAGAAGCAACGCATTTACGATGTATTTTCTTCAGTTTAAGGTTTCACTTCTCAAAGATTTATTTCTGAGCTGCTTGCTTTTATTCTCGATAAGTCAGGAAAGGGAAATGAGAAATAGGAAGGTCAGGAAGAGGGGAAATGTGAAACAGACTGCCTGGAGACTTCCATGTCAACTGTGATATAGATAAGGTCAGTCTTCTAATGGCCATTTCCGAATTCTGAAAATCTCAGAGCTGGGTTATTGAGAGGATTATTATCTCTTACGTCCCAATTGTATTTTCTAAATGCTTTTCTTTTTTACCTCTTCCAACGAAGTTGGAAAGGGGTTATGTTTTCATCCCTGTTTGTCCGTTTGTGTTTTCTTTTTTTTTTTTCTTTCTTTTTTTTGTGAACAACTTCCTGACCAGCATTTTACTCATAGAGTTGTGAAACTTCAGAGTAATTGTTATATTAAGAATTTTTTTTTTTTTTTTTTTTTGTGAACAACTTCCCGGCTACAATTTTATTCTTAGAGTAGTGAAACTTCAGAGAGTAATTCCTATATTAAGACGTAGAAGTGATTAATTTTCTTAAAGTCCTAGGTCAAAGGTCAAGCTCATGGTCGAGCAATAGGTCGACCGAATTAACTCCAACCTTAACCCCAAGTTCACATATGGTTGTCACACAAACTTCAGTTTCGCCTACTGTCTAAATTGATTCTAAGAAAGGCAAACTGGTTTCGAGATATAAGCTGTCGTGGAGGAGGTCTGTATTCTCAAGAGTACTTTCATAGTTTTATTGAGTAATGTTTGGAACATTGTTTCAAGTAAGAAAAGGGGAAAAGATATTTAGCGATTGGGAATTTAAGACCCTTTAATTTGTTTCCTCTCTTTAAGCCTAAAAGTACGTATAATACATTTAAGAAATGTTATAAAACATTATCATTGGGATTCTATCTATTTAATACTACTGCATTGTGTGGCGCTATTTAGATTACTCAATTCGTATTAAATTATTAATTTTCTGATAACTTTTTGGTTCAGTATTAACATGAAGCTACAGTTTAGATTTTTTGTACCCTAGGCATTCGTTTTCTAAAAACCCTCCAAAAGTGATTTATAGATAGAAACTTCTATGACAAAAAATTATCATAAATATAATCTTTTACGATAATCATATTACGTGAGCGACCACGCCATCTAGAGACCGGAATTATATATAACATGTATAGGATACAACTCTTAAATATATTTTATTTCTTTTGTTTCTCATGGGAAATTAGATACACTCACATACACACAAATACACCGACACAGACACACAAATACAAAGACACACACACACAAAGACACACACACATATATGTATATATATATATATATATATATATATATATATATATATATATATATATATATATATATATGTATGTATGTATATATGTGTGTATATATATACACATATATATACATACATATATATATATGAATATATATATATATACATATATATATATATATATATATATATATATATATATATATATGTGTGTGTGTGTGTGTGTATGTGTGTGTGTATATATGAATGGATGGGAGTTTCGAATGTTGGTGAAAATGTCAAAAAAAGGAGACCTGACTGATAGCAATAATTACAGAGGCATCACACTTACGTCAGTTGTCTTGGAAATACATAGCATGCTCGTTCTAAAGAGACTAGAGAGAAAGATTGATGAATATACTGAGAGATGAGCAAGCAAGATTAAGAAAAGGTAGAAACTGTACTGACCAAATGTTTGCTGATGATGCTGTACTATTCGCAGAACACCACAGGATTTGCAATGCTTGCTTGCCAGAATGCATGAAATATCACTCGAGGCTGGGCTTAAGATAAATAGAAAAAAAGACAGAGATGATGAGAACGGAATATGCAAGGGAAGGTGAAATATTATTGGAATGAGAAAGGATTAATGAGGTAGAATCCTTGAAGCATTTAGGAACTATGATCTAAAATACAAGGTCGTTAGAATTCGAGTTCAGTGAGAGATTGAAAAAAAAACAGATAATGGCTAGATTAAGTATAATTTGAAAATTAAACTGCCTGAAATTACATATAAAAATCAGCCTATATATCAGTTTAGTAAGATCTGTGTTACTGTATGGACATGAGTCGTGGTATGACAATGAAACAATTTCCAACAGATTAAGTATATTTTAGAACAAAGCCCTCAGAAGAATATTGGGAATTGAATGACAGGACAGGATTAGGAACGGAACTATAAGAAAGATTACTCGAGTGCCATATGTGGATGAGATCATGATGAGGGGTAGATGGAGATGGTTTGGGCACGCTCTTCGCACTCCCCAAGAGAGATTAGTTCACCAAACTTTAGCTAGGCTCTAAAAGGCACTAGAAGAGTTGGACGACCCAGGCTTACATGGCTCAAAACTATGAAGCGTGAAGTGGATGATGAGTGGAGAAGTATTGATATAGAGAAAAACTGGGGAAATCTAACCGACGCCCTTTGCGTTAATAGACGTAGGAGGGGGTGATGATGATGATGATGATATATATATATATATATATATATATATATATATATATATATACATATACATATATATATATATATATATATATATATATATATATATATATATATATATGTATATGCGTGTGTATGTGTGTGTGAATTCAAAACATTAAAGAGGCGTGTGTATAAGCGGGAATCTCTCTCTCTCTCTCTCTCTCTCTCTCTCTCTCTCTCTCTCTCTCTCTCTCTCTCTCTTCTTATTTACATCGCATTCTCTGTAAACCTAACAGTGTGTCGAAGGCTATCTTACGATCTCCTTAAAATCAGAATGAAATTGCAAGTTCCTCTCCAAGCCGATGTTGTAAATTCTTGTTAGCAGGTGATTCTGGGAAGGAAATACCAGACGGGATTTCTGGTTGTTCTGACAAAGGAGAAAAGAGAATTCTACTCAATAAGAGAGAGTTAATAACAGTGTACAGGTTAACAAGTATGACAATGCCATAAACGCTATGTTGTAATCTTAAAATCCAACAATAGGCAAATTTATAAAAGCAATCCTTAAAATCTAAACAATCCATAAAATCAACAAAATATCCATTTTAATATCTTTGCATTTTCCTATTTTTTTCATCAGGTAGTTTTGTCATGTTGGAGTTTGCTTAGTTGGATAAAAATTATGGCTTTGAGGTAATTCTATAGGTGTTCGCGAAAGTAAATGAAATATATACTGGTGATTATAACAAATAGTTAAAAATATTTGTCATAGCTGTATTAAGAGTTTACTCTGTTATCAAATGAACTGCTAGAAAATTAGTATATGAAGCATCATATATAACCAGAATCATTAAAGTAAAATGTCTAAACTCATCATTTAACCACTCCCCACACACAAAAACTTAACTATAAACTGAATTTTAAAAAAAAATCGTAACTCGATTATCATAAAAAAAAAAAAAAAATCTTGTAACTCGAATTTCCCAGCGAATATGGTCAGTCATCCAGTATTAGGAAAAGCAATTCCTTTGGGAGAAGAGAAATTCCAGGACGTCGTTTATTCCTAATTTGTTTCTAGGTGAGCGATTGTAACACAGCTATTAAATCTTTTCATCTACTTCGCCCTCTCTTGATGGGTAACAGATTGGGTCTTGGTCTCACTCAAGTAGCCAAGTGGGTGTAATTACTTCGTTTTCTAAGTCCTTAATGAATCTCTACTTTTGACGAACGCTCTCTCTCTCTCTCTCTCTCTCTCTCTCTCTCTCTCTCTCTCTCTCTCTCGTGCAGAGACCGTCATTGGCTTATTGAGAAAGTCTTTTATGATTTTCGTTGATCAGTCTGTTCTGGAGGAATGTTTAATTCGTTCATTCTACCATGTTTCGAGTATTGTTCTCCCGTCTAGTCTTTAACTGCTGACTCTCATCTGAACTTAAATTGGACAAAAACGTGTGGTCTTTCAAATTTCTTATTTCTGATTTAGATATTAATCTCTGGCACCGTCTTTTAATTAATCATCTATGCATATTACATAATATTTTTCATAATTCTGACCATCCTTTGCATTCGGATCTTCCCAGACTGCACCATCCTATACGTAGTACTAAGTAATCAATTAATTTTAACAGTCATGCCTCCATGCCTCCTCCATCTTAAGGCTCAATACTAAACAGTATTCTAGAAGTTTTATTTTGCTGTGACCAGATTATGGAAAGATCTTCTTAATGAGGCAGTTAAATCTGTGGAACTTCAGATGTTCAAACTTGCAGCGAATGATTTTATTTTTTATCATACAAGCAAACATACCTCTCTCTTCATAGTTTATATATGACATATATTCGAAAGTTGTTGCTGATCTCAAGATATTCATTACTCGTTACTTCCCATGTACTTTTTTGCGTTATTTAATTTCCTCACCGGGCTATTTTCCACTGTTGGAGACCTTGTGTTTATAACACCCTGCTATTCCAACCAAGGTTGTAGGTTAGCTCATAATAATAACAATAATTATAATAGAAACGATAGAAGCAAAGTAGATAATGAGGAATATAAAATAATTCAAATTCCCCTTAAGGGGTAGACTGGCTTCACTAAAGAAAGAATATTATATGAACATATGAGAAGGACGCAGGATGATCTGTCAGTCCATCTGCTGTCTATAAGAACAACTTATTGGGTAATTAACTTAATTTAATAAATTTCTTATAAAAATTATTTTTGGAATAGAGATAATCTGATAATCATGTAATATGCAAAGTTCCTAGTCTGTAAAATATATATTTAGTCCCCAAGATGTTAATTAGAATCCACAATGTATCCTTAAAAGTCTTCAAAATATCCACGAAATACCTATTAGCACTCATTATTACCTTAAAAGTCTTCAAAATATCCACGAAATACCTATTACCACTCTTTATTACCTTAAAGGTCTTCAAAATATCCACGGAATACTTATTACCACTCATTATTACCTTAAAAGTCTTCAAAATATCCACGAAATACCTATTACCACTCTTTATTACCTTAAAAGTCTTCAAAATATCCACGGAATACCTAATACCACACATTATTACCTCAAAAGTCTTCAAAATATCCACGCAATAACTAATACCACTCATTATTACCTTAAAAGTCTTCAAAATATCCAAGAAATACCTCATTATCATTCCCTGTAAGTTAATAGAACCCGTTTGAAACCCCGTACGAAATAGTGCGGTTTCAAATCATTATTGTTATGAATTAAAAGATTTGTAAACCTTGATATATCAAATGCTATTAGATATAGCAATTCGAGCGTAGAATTCATGACCAACTTCCAAAAAGTAATAGGCTATTCTGAAGCAAACATATTAATCCCACGTAACGACCAACTTCGGATGAACAATTCTACCACTTTGTTATTGCTTGTGGGTATGCGCATACATTTTCCTTCATATTTGGTGAATTAATATATTCATAAATTTATGTATGCTAATTCTCGTAATAGTTGGCCTCTCGGTTTTGAATTCCTAGACGCTAATGCGGAAACTAATCCTGTGTGTAAAATGAATGGAAGATAAAACGAACAAAGGAAAGAAACGTAAATATAGTATAAATAGTATAAAAAGAAATAGCAGAGATTAAGTTTTCTCTTTTATGTCTGAAATTCCAGAATCAAAAGCTCGCGCATACGTCAAGAAACAACAGCATTGCCTTAGTCATACAAAGGGGATGTAACAGAGAGAGAGAGAGAGAGAGAGAGAGAGAGAGAGAGAGAGAGAGAGAGAGAGAGAGAGAGAGAGAGAGAGAGAGAGAGAGAGCGTATGTTATACGTAATTAACTAGCTACTTTTCTCCAAAACGAAATATGGACGTGCCATAGGAAGCCTAAACACCATCTCAATGTAATTTTTTTTTTTATCATTATTATTGTATAAATAGAGACTTTTGCATCTGCAATAAATGCAAATTGGGATTAGTTCCATGAGAAGTTGATCTATACTACGTGTTTAATTTTGTATTCCCCTTTTCATATTATGGACACCATAACCAATGTCATGAAATCTCACGTTTTAGTTAAAAACCAAAATGGGATTAGTTATTTTTTACTTCTTCGCCGGGAAATTAAATTTCATACTTCTAGAAATTCATTTGATCCTGTTTTTTCATCACTAACTTCATGCTTCTGTTTATTTCGTGATAATCTTTTTAAACTATTCTTTGTCCCGGTGTGGTAACGTCCCTGACTGGTGAACGCCAGACAGGGGTTAGAGTCCCGCTCAAACTTGTTAGTTCCTTTCGTCGCTGCAACCTCACTATCTTTGTCAGCTAAGGATGGAGGTTTGGGAAAACCTATGGGTCTGTCTGCTGAGTCATCAGCAGTCATTGCCTAGCCCTCTTTGGTCCTAGCTTGGGTGGAGAGGGGCTTGGGGGCTGATCATATGTATATATGGTCAGTCTCTAGGGTATTTTCCTGCTCGATAGGACAATGTCACTGTCCCTTGCCATTCACGAGCGGGCTTTTATGAAATAAGCCGAATCGATCATTTGAGTCTTTTACTCTTAGTAATTTTTCACTTGACGTTTCAAATATCGTAAATCGAAGCCTCATTATCCCAAGAATGCAACGATATACATTGAAATCCTGAACATAATTCCTGTACCTCACATTGTGTTTGGCGGGGAAATATGAGAAACGAGTTGTTTAAATGAATTTTACTTTTTCTTTTAATCGCAATTCAGGTAATAAGTTATCATAACAGCCTTGAATTTATTTTATAGTTCAGTAAATAAATCTTTTGTATAAATCTCTTATATCTCTGGAGAAAACCATATTGTAAACCACTAGAACGAATCTTTTAGAATCTGCGGTTTGACATATCTAAATCTATCATTAAGAATATCTTATTTATAAATCAATGAATATTTGGAACCAAATGAACAAATCCTTGTACTAATTTAAACATAAAACTTTCGTATATGAATAATTAGAACAGCGCAACGCCTTTGCATTTACAGATAAATAAATCTAAAACATTTTCAAAGAAAACCTGCATTTGCAGTTTAATACATGAAGATTTTACAAAAACAAAAAATCAAAGAAAATATTTTTAGTAAATATAACAAAATAATTCAAATCAGTTTAATACTATTTGATTAAATGTTTTCAATAGCGAATACTTAAACGTATTAGATAAAAATACTAAATTATCTGTAAAACTAAAAAAGAAAATAGTTTTAGATAGACTGAAAACCAAATGAAAATGAATATTGATAAACGGTTGAATTAATCAAACAAAGTTTCAATGAATATCTAAAACTATCAAAAAACAAACAGCTTTAATAGGGTTGTGGTAAAGACCGATGTGGTAACGTCCCTGACTGGTGAACGCCAGACTGGGGTTCGAGTCCCACTCAAAGTCAATGGTTTCTTTGGTCGCTATAATCTCACCATTCTTGTGAGCTAAGGATGGGAAGGGGTTTGGAGGAGCCTATAGGTCTATCTGCTGAGTCATCAGCTGCCATTGTCTGGCCCTACTTGTTCCTAGCTTTGATGGAGAGGCGACTTGGCCGCTGATCATATGTATATATGGTCAGTCTCTAGAGGATTGTCCTGCTTGATAGGGCAATGTCACTGTCCCTTTCTTCTGCCATTCATATCACTGTCCCTTGTCACTGTTATTCATGAGCGTCCTTTAAGCTTTTAATAATAATTTAAAGCTGCCAGACCAAGTAAAAAATCATCAGAGCTAATCTTTTATATTTCCAGTTCGATACGTCCAAACTCTCAGGCCACCCTGTGAAGCACTCGAAGCCACAAAAATATAAAAGCAATTTGGAGTGATTCCAAATATTGACCTCAAATCACTGACGGTTTTGGATTTGGGTCAAGTGCAAGTCGTGAGTCATAAGAGTAACTTGAAAATACCGGCAATTATCTTGGGCTTTGCAACTGATGGCACTTGTTTTCAGTCATATTTTTATCACTTTCTAAATGTATCTTCAAAGGTTAGAGAAGCGAGAGATGGATTTTATTTTCGAGAAGTTAAAGGACACTCAAGTGTACAAATATTCGGCTCTAATTAAATACTGTTTTTTGAGGATAATAACAACAAACAGGAAACATGATTAACTCCTGAACAGGGATTCCTAGACTTTTTGTTCCTGTGTAGCCCTTTGGCCTTTTCGTAGATTCCTATGTACCCATAGAAGTTAGGATGGAAAAGAGAAATAACGCAACTGATATTTTAATATAATTTAATATTCAATTGCAATGCAGATTACATCATGTATTGCGCAGTAATGTACCTCCTGAATATAAAAATGTACCACTCGAGGTACATGTACCCCAGGTTAGGAACCTCTCCTCTAGAGGAATCCTTATGACCGCTCTTTATCTTTTCTTTTCTGTTTTTTTTTTTAATCTTTTTTTATTTTCTATGATTACAGAGAACTTATTTTCATGGATGCTGAATTCAAACATTCATCTTTTTTTCTATGCTTATCTTAATTTTCTCTTTACATTTCAAACTATTTTGTCAATTTTGGCCAGCTTTTGCTCTTAGCATAAACAATCCGTTCTTACAATGACCTACATCATTAAGAAATATCCGTTAAGATACTAGTCTAGGAACCCTCAACTACGCCAGTCCGCCTCGTTACATAGTCAATTTTTCCCTTTTTAAATCGTCAGTAAACCTAGTAGATGCGACGCCAGAAAATTCAAAATCAATCAAATCATTCACATTTGAAGGTATGACAGTATTTGGGATCGGGAGAATGAAGAGTACCCACTATTTTGCGAATTCTCTGACCGAGTCGCTCGATACTCAAAGAATGTAGTGAAGGATTTTGGTGAATCAAAGAATCTTGGAGAATATCGGCATATTGTTATATTCTTGGAGTATTACCGAGATCGTGAAATGATCTTATAAGAGTAGCAGATAACAAGGAAGTAAAGTCACTTTTTTCGTTCTTAATATACTTTAACACTGAGGCTGGCATATACGAATTGATATGTAAATTAGCTTTCCCGAGAGGAGAGAGAGAGAGAGAGAGAGAGAGAGAGAGAGAGAGAGAGAGAGAGAGAGAGAGAGGTGGAAATGGGTGTCATACAAATCCTCATTTGGTGTGTACTATGTTAATTACGTGTTCACAAATGAAATGGGAAATTAAATCGAACTTTACTTAGAGTTTAATTTCGTTTTATCTATTAATAGATAAGAGTTAAGGAACGAGATTCAAAATCCTTACGGTATAATTTTCTTCTGTTACCAGTCAATGAAATTTTACGTTGATTTAAAAAGTTTGATCCCTCTCTTGAAAACTCTGTTTACCATTCTCTCTCTCTCTCTCTCTCTCTCTCTCTCTCTCTCTCTCTCTCTCTCTCTCTCTCTCTCTCTCTCTCTCTCTCTCTCTCTCTCTCTCTCTATATATATATATATATATATATATATATATATATATATATATATATATATATATATTTATATATATATATATAACTGTTCATTGATGACCATTTAAGAAGTAAAGCAGCCTGTGAAAACATTTACAAATAGCAATTTTTTTTTCTTTATTTAATCTTGTTGATAAAACATAACACAATACAAAGCAAACTTTTAGATTTAATTAATGTAATTGTCTACTATCAATAAACACAATCGAACAGTTATTCTTAACTTTCATTCAATGCTGTTCTCATGCAATCTCTCTACAAAAGCAAAAAAGAGAAAAGTCAAATAGAAACGGAAAAGGGGATATGATAATGTTGACAAAAAAAAAAAGAAAAAAAAAACAGCTTTGAACTTAATTAGCGAAGAGTAATGATTCTCAGCGCATCGTATTTTCTTCCTCACAGTTAACGAGCTTCTTAAAAAAAAGTAGAGGAAAAAACATTTTATTTCCGCAAAAATTCCAGCCACTAAAAAACATTATTTTCATTTCAATCATTATTTTCTTTTTATCTTGGCATTCGTAATGAGGCGACATTTCTTAAAGATTTATCATGGTAATTAAGAGGACTTATTGCCAAAAGTTTTTACAATCATTTATGTTGCTGATGTTGATCTTACTGGAAGTAAGCCTTGCCTTGTATTTGGCCCTGAATAGAGGAACGAATTAATTCACTTATTTTAAATCCTGCTTATAATTTAACCATCTGGAGTAATCTATTCCGCCTGCAGATGATATTGGACGAAGGCTTTGTCCTCTTGTCTGTCTAATGGTTAAATTGTTAGTTTTAATGTAAGCTCAGTAACTATCTTTAAAAGCTAAGCATTTCATTCAGTTAGTTTTTGGGGAAGAATAAGTTATAGACCATAGAAAATTGAATCCAACTAAAAAGCTTTGATTCATGACTTGATTAATTTCATCAACAACAAACTATAAGCAATCTATTCAAGAATGTGTTTAGCCATCTGCTTAATTGTTCGTTTATTCGTCATATTTTTATTTTTGCTTTATGTATTTATTCATTTGCTTTTATATGCTTATTTATTTTATTATAGACTAAGCTTTGCACAAATACTGATAGAACAAGAATAAATTCGACCATCCATAATCATTAAATATCTGTCAGAGTACGTTATCAAAATAACCTACTGGATGTTCAAGAAGTCTAAGCTACTGATGGTGCAATGCCAAGAGATAAGACTTCGAAATATTCTTGAAATGGGCCAAGAATTATATAGTGCAAGCATCTCGATACAGCTAAAGAAATAATTAACTCGAAATAACGCAGAAAGGGCTATAGACCCTTTTGAGGTAAGTGATGACATATGAACATTTCATTATTAAAACATCCAGGCTCAAATTAATTCAATAGATTAATTGAATTTCTCTGATTGTTCCGCACATGATCTTACTTTAAAATATTTATTATTAATATTATTGTTATTTTTATTATTGTTATTATTATTATTATTATTATTATTATTATTATTATTATTATTATTATTATTATTAATCAGTATAATTGATCGAAATTACAAGGCCAAGTTTTAATAATTATATTTTTGGTTAGAATTACAAAAATAATCTTTTAACTTTTGCGTTCAATTCAGCATACTCGAAAGTTAATTTGCAACGGGATCGTAGAAAAGAAAATTACTGATTAATCTCTCCATAAATATAACTGACCCGTTAACAAGACTGATGGGAATTATTGATGTGACGACCTCGGGATGAGAAAATAAAAACGTCCCGTCACCGAACGAAACGGGGACATTAATTACTCTGGATTGGGTTTTAACCAATTCCAAAGTTTTTTATTCCAATATTCTGGCGTTATTTTTCATTTCCTCACGACGTAAAATTTGTTTCCGGTCTAATTAATCTGTCGGGCTGTGATTAAAAGGCCACATGCGAGCTAAATACAAGCAAATTAATTTACGCATGATGGACATGCAGAATTAAAAAGGAAAATGGAACAACGGATAGTTTGACCGAAAAAATAGCTGGAAAATTCTCAATCGTGTTTAGGTACTAATATCACCAATAGATGTCACCGTCTTACCTTTTGTGGCGCAACGTCTTTTGGAGTTATTTCCTTTATTTTAAGTTAGTCAATCAAAAGTAGCGTTTCTCCAATTGATTGACGTGAGCAAACCGGACGATTAACCATTGGTACTGGGTGTAGGATACCTTTAACGGGTAAAAGAGCTTTCATTGTATTAACCTCAAGTATCCTATTTTTGATTATGAAATTATTCGCAAGAATGAATGTATTTTGAAGAAATTGAAGGTAGTTGATTTAATGTTGCAAATAGTCAATAACTTATGGCAAAATAGTATTGGACATAAATAGGTGAATTTTAAATGCTGCATGAATAAATTAATGTCAAATGCTCTTTAGTTGTATCTGAATAGCATCAGCTTGGGATAAAGATATTGAATGGCATTTGTAAAGAATTGTTTTCCTTCTTTCTTTATTTT
>NC_090754.1:36536568-36704068 GCF_036898095.1 Palaemon carinicauda | reverse complement strand
GAATCCAGACATTAATGTATCAAAAATATATATGGCTTATTTGATATATATATATATATATATATATATATATATATATATATATATATATATATATGCATACATACATATATGCATACATACATATATATCCACCGATAATGGGGGACCCCCAGTGGGAACTCGGGGTTTCGCTAATAGGCAAGAAATTATGGCAAAATAGTATCGGACATAAGTAGGTAAATGATTAATGCTGTATAAAAATTAATGCCAAACGTTCTTCTGTTGTACCTGAACAACGTCAGCTTAGAATAAAGATATTGAATGGCATTTGTGAAGAATTTTCTACACTTTGGCACATTAATCTATCTTATTTCTCTTCCTATTGTTTTGTTAAAGTTTTTATAGTTTATATAGGAAATATTCATTTTAATGTTACTGTTCTTAAAATCTTATATTTTACTTCGTTTCCTTTCCTCACTGGGCTCTTTTCCCTGTTGGAGTCCCTGGGCTTATAGCATCCTGCTTTTCCAACTAGGGTTGTAGCTTAGCAAGTAATAATAATAATAATAATAATAATAATAATAATAATAATAATAATAATAATAATAATAATAATAATAATAATTTTAGTTTCTCGCTTATGAATAATATGGTTTAGTTACCCATATTGTAACAAATTTTCATTTTCTTACTTTTCATACCTTTCACGTTTTCTTTTCACTATATATGGGTATACTATGGTAGCATTGCCTTTACAAATAGCCTACACATCCCTTCGTAACGTTACGGCGGTACAGAATTGAAAGAAACGACATACACTGCGTGCACAGTGGTTCTTCCTTAAACAAACGCATACACTGCGTACACAGTGGTTCTTCCTTAAACAAACAAATTTCAAGATAAATTGTCCACCCTTATTTTTATTACAATTTAATATTGCTAACTTATAAGCGTCAATATGCGTTAGAGTAGATGATAATGATGATAGTGATAAGCTTATAAGCTCTCATTTTATCTCTCTACTGCACTCATGTTTGTTAGCCTAGGAAATATATGTTTTGTTCACTGCACACGGCTATTTTCTAAATACCTTTTTAATTGTATCATTTTTGCCCCGAGACAGTTAAGGTTATTCCTATGTATGCTCCCCTGGAGCCGCAAGATTACTCCTTGATAAATCAAAAACCTTTATAAAACTTGCTTTCCTACAAGCCTGATATGGTGCCTCAAGTTGCATAGAACCAAAACTACGCATGTAGGCCTTCAACTGTTCCAGGTTAGGGCAGACAGATTTCTCGGGAGATCAGCCGATTCGTTCGTGAAGACGTCTCACGAACGAATCGGCTGATCTCCCGAGAAATCTGTCTGCCCTAACCTGGAACAGTTGAAGGAATAACCCTGCCCCACCCCCCCCCCCCCCCCATCCTTTTTATTTTAATCATGGGCTCTTGCACACTTTCAGTTCGTAGTAAAGCAACCCTGGCCTCCTTGGTCTACATATATATAGGCTACCTATACCGTGGCCTACCCCACATATCACCCCTGATCGGCCCATTGATTGTCCGGAAGAGGACTTGGGGGTTCCGGTTAACCTAAAATCTTTGGACTTAGGACCGTAGAGGAAAAGACAAAAATTTATACCAGATCCAGTGATCCAGACCGGCAAGCAAAAAAGGGTCATAAGGGTAGGTCAGTTGGTAACGTGCTATATTAGCGATTCATAAGTCGGAACCCGAGGCTTAACATTGCATGATTTCACATAAGTGAACTGTATTTTTACATGATCATACTCCACCTTTTACATTAGCCTGGGGTACTATACCTTTCTTTATATAATTCTGGCTTACACAACTCGGGCTGTGAGCGTGGAATCTACTGTACGTGACACATTTGGCTTTCTTTTTCTCTAAGTATATGGCATTAAAATCTCAGGTCACTTGTCACGTTTCTGACCTTATGATAGGCTAGACCTCTGGTCTAAATTCATGAGTAAGGGGGTTTAATCTTATTTATTTTGCTTGGTATTTCCGACAAGTATTGATTTGTGTGTTGTAAAAATTTTATTAACATTCATTGATAAATGGATTTTGCATGGTGTGATTTGAATCAATCGTTTACCTAGCATTGTTTTTTATCTTGTTAAGATGGCAAGTATTCGAACTTGAGTAGAAAGTTATATGAGAAGTATTGGTTACCATATGACCTACACTTCTCGTGAAGTGTATTGAACGAATGATAATTTTACATTATAGTCTCAATAGTTGTTAGTGTTTCATTTACACATACTTTACTGTATTTGTTAAAAGCCCCATCAGTGAATAAAGCAAACTTACATTCCTTTGTGCATTACCACTTTAGATTCAAAGTAGGCTACATCTGAAGTCCATAACCAATCGTTTGAACACTTTCTGCCACTTTTTTGGCTTCACAAATTCTATGACTCGCCACTTATCTCATCTAAAAATCTTATTCTTCGTTCACTTTATAAAGTTATCTGGCCTCCCGCATTCTATGACTCGCCACTTATCTCATATATTTTACTTTACTTTAAGGGCTGTTTTCTTGACCTATACAGCAGGGGAACCCTACTCTCTACAGGACCTCCACTGTCCTTTTACCTTGTTCGTTCTAAAGCATTTAACATTTCATACCTCATACTGCTCGCTTATTGTTAAATCGTCAATATTGAAGCACTCACAGAACAAGAAAGTCTTCAGTTTCCTCTCTCGTGGGAGCTTATTGAATAGTCTCGGGGCTGCATGTTTAAAAGCTAGAGCCTACAGTAGACATCCATCTAGGTTCCAATAACTGAAACCATCTGTAACTATTCTCGTGCCAACACGATTTGTTGGCTGCATAATATGTAGCAATTCTCTTAGATATTTAGGACGTCCGGTTCTGATAACATGATGGGTTATTGTACATATTTCAAACTCAATTCTCGCTTTAATAGGCAGCCAATGTAAATCAATTAGTATAGGAGTGATCCTCTCTCGAGGTGGGACACCTTTTATCAGTCTTGCTCCTCTGTTTATTATGTTTTGTAATTTCTTAAGTTGTACTTTTGATAAATTGTAATAGATAGAGTTACAGTAGTTAATCCTGGTAATAACACAGTGTATCACAAGTTTCTTTACGGAATGTTCATCCGGGTACTTTTTTCTATAAAAACATTGTTTCTAAGATGACAACCAGCAGCTTTTTTAACATTATTTATTTGATCATTGAAAGACAAGTTACAGTCAAGAAATGCGGCTAGATTACGAACTTTACTAGATATCGGGACAGAGTCGATATTTATGTTTATTTGAATATCACTCAAGTTTCTTGCGTTGTTTTTCTTCCCTAACACCATAAACTCGGTTTTATTTTCATTTTAGTTGTTGGATTTTTATCCATTCTCCAATCCTGACAAGAATTTGGTTTATAGTTTCAGTAGTGTCGTCTATATCATTTATGGAGAAGTAAAATTGTGTATCATATGCAAATAGTTTGAACACTCCATGCCTTTTTAGTATTTTCGACAGACCGATAGTATAGATACAGAATAAGATTGGGCCCAGTACACTCCTCTGTTTAAAGGTTCATGGACTGTAGATCATTTAGTAGTCTATGCACAACTGTATCAAAAGCAGCACTAAGATCGAGTAATATTAAAATACAACATTTATTGTCATCCATCATTTCCAGCATATCATTTACACCAGAACAGATAACTGTCTCCGTAAAGTACAATTTTCTCTAAGCAGACTGGTTGTCTGGCAAAGCTTCTATTTCTTCTAAATGACTAATTAGTTGTTCAAGAATTACGTATTTTTGCACTTTTGAAACAAAGGATAAATCCGAAAGAGATCTATTTGAGCATAATTCCAGATAATCTAGAGCACTTTTCAGAACTTACACTCATCAATGCTTGTATTTGCTATTTTCATAATTATATCAGCTGGACTAGAAAATTTTCTTTGTCCAGTTACTTCAGATATTGGCACTAGATCGTCCGCACAATTTGTTTTCTTTTCTCTCTTGATAATCCTGGTCATATCGTCTTGTGTTATATAATTGAATCTCGTTGATTTCATCTGTGTATCTGGTGTAGCAGTAAACTGATGTTGAATATTTACAAATGACCTAGTTATATTCTCAATTTTGTTTTTAAAGACTACTAGAAAATTGTCTACTAGTTCGTGGTCACTGTACCCCTATAGTGACTTATTTTTTTTCATTTACATTTCCCCTTATACCATATTTTAGGAAACGATATATGTTATTTATGTCTGTTGCTGCTTCGCGAATCTTTCTCATAGTATTCGTGTTTTTTTTTTTCTTCTTAGTAGGTAATTATATTGGCACATTGCAGTTTTATATTCTAGCCATGTAGGCTACTTTCAGTTTTTACCGATCCCATTTTCTTTCTTCGAATCTTTTTCCTCTTTTTCTCTAAAGTCTCTCCATCAAACCAAGGAGATCGGTCTTCAATAATAACAGTCTTTCCCATCATTGGACACAAGGTATCATATTCGCTTTTACTCACCCTAAAATCATATTTTTAGATCACTTAATTAATAAAGTTATGAGAGTCAATCCCTTAAATCCTTTTAGCCTCAATATTAACATAAATTAATTCATAATTTTTGTGCCTATATACATACATCACCTTACAGAAAGCTGAATTTTATTTTCCAAATTTATTAATGAGTAAACAATTGAAAACTGTTTTCCCCATATTTTTCAGTTCTTAATAAGCATATGATTCCAACCCAGTTGGAAGAGCAAGATGTTATAAGGCCAATTAAGTGCTCCAACAAGGAAAAGGAAACAATGAAATAAACTATAATAGAAGTAATAAACAATTAAACTGAAATATTTCAAGAACAGTAACAACATTAAATTCGATCTTTCATATATAAAGTATAAAAACTTCAAAAAGTAAAAAAAAAAACAAGAAGAGAAAGAAGATAGAACAGTGTCCCCGATTGTACCCTCAAGAAAGAGAACTCTAATAAAAGACAGTGAAAACCATGGTAGAGAGCCTATGGCATTATCCAAGACTAGAGAACAATAATTTGATTTTGGTGTCTCCTTCTCCTAGAGTAGATGCTTACTATAGCTAAAGAATCTCTCCTACCCTTACCAAGAGGAAAGTAGTCACTGGACACTTACAGAACAGTAGCCTAGTTAACCTCTTGAGTGAAGAATAATTGTTTGATAATCTCTGTGTTGTAAGGTGTATGAGGACAGATGAGAATATGGAAAGAATAGGCCAGACCATTCGGTGTATATGTAGGCAAAGAAAATGAGCCGTAACCAGAGAGAGGGATCCAATGTAGTACTGTCTGGCCAGTCAAAGGACCCTATAACTCTCTAGCGGTAGTATCTCAACAAGTGGCTGGTGCCCTGGTCAACCTGCTACCATTATTTATATATATATATATATATATATATATATATATATATATATATATATATATATATATATATGTATATATATACAGCCTATAACACTCTAGCGATGGTATTTCAATGGACGGCTGATGCCCTGGTCAACCTGCTACCTTTATATATATATATATATATATATATATATATATATATATATATATATATATATATATATAAATATATATATATATATATATATATATATATATATATATATATATATATATATATATATATATATATATATATATATATATATATATATATATACATATATATATACACATATATATATAATATATATACATATATAATGTATATATATATATATATATATATATATATATATATATATATATATATACAGTATATATATATGAAATAATCTCAAAAAGAATTAATATATCCAAGGACAAAGCCCTCATAAGAATATTAGGAGTTAAATGGCAGAACAGGGTTAGAAATGAATCTATAAGACCGATTACTCGAGAGCTGTATGTGGATGACATCATGTTGAAGGGTAGAAGAAGATGGTGTGGGCATCCTCTCAGCACTCCCCAAGAAAGATTAGCTCACCAAACTTTTAACTGGGTTCCTCATGGCACTAGAAGAATTGGATGACCTAGGCCTACATGCCTGAGGACTATAAGGCATGAAGTAGGTAAGGATGGATGAATAAGTATAGCAATTCAAAGCTCAGGATAGAGACGACTGGTGAAATCTAACCGAGGCCATTTGCGTAGGAGGTGTGTGTGTATATGTATGTATATATATATATATATATATATATATATATATATATATATATATATATATATATATATATATATATTGTTATTGCTTGCCAAGCTACAACCCCAGTTGGATAAGTGGGATGCTATAAGCCCAGGGGACCTCAACAGGGAAAATAGCCCAGTGAGGATAGAAAAAAATAATATTTCAAGAACAACAACAACACCAAGATAAATATTTCCCATATAAACTATAAAAAAAGTTCAACTAATCAAGAGGAAAAGAAATAAGATAGAATAGTGGGACCTAGTGTACCCTCAAGCAAGAGAACTCTAACCCAAGACAGTGGAAGACCGTGGTACAGAGGTTATGGCTCTACCCAAGATAAGAAAACAATAGTTTGATTTTGGAGTGTCTTTCTCCTAGCAGAGCTGCTTACCATAGCTAAAGAGTCTCTTCTACCTTTACCAAGAGGAAAGTGGTCACTGAACAATTTGGATGAAGAAGAATTGTTTGGTAATCTCATTATTGTCAGGAGTATGAGGACAGAGGAGAATCTGTAAGGAATAGGCCAGACTATTCGGTGTATGTGTAGGCAAAGGAAAAATTAACCTTAATCAGAGAGTAAGGTCCAAGGTAGTAGGCTACTGTCATCCCATGATCCCAGTCAAAGGACCCCATAACTCTCTAAGGGTAGTATCTTAATTGGTGGCTGGGGCCCTATCAATCCTATAACCAAAGACTATATACTGAAGGTAACCTACACACACACACACACACACACACACAATGTATATATGAATACACACACACACATTTATATATATACATATATATATATATATATATATATATATATATATATATATATATATATATATATATATATATATATATATATATATATATATATATATATATATAATGCGTGTGTGTATTCGTGTAATATGGCATATGTGCATTCTATATAAAGACTGCATACAAATCCTGAAAAGTCTTGGAAAAAATTAAAATAAAAAGTAGTTCGTGGTATTTCCTCCATCTTATCTTAAAATAAGAGGATTTAGATATACATTTATTATATATTTACATCATGGTATTTAAAAATAAAGATATGTCTAAAGAATGATTTTATAGGAGAAAAATACTGTTTCGAAATTCCAGTATTCCACCCAAATGTATTGTTCCGCATTGGGGACCAATGTTGCCAGATATGGAAAAGTTTTCCCAGATTTGGGGAATTTGGGTTCATAATGGGGAAATGGGGAACTTGGGTGGAAATTTTGGGGAATTTTAGTTTTGTGAACAAATTATTTTGGGAATTTGGGGAATTTCCTCACCATTCGTAGGAACTTCCGAAAAAGGATGACCTCTGAAATATATAAAGATGAAAGTGACTTAGTGGAGCTTCATAAGCTGCATCTAAATTACCATACAAATGAAAGTAATGCACATATACATATACGAGATATTTTTTTGTGAATTGACTGATAAATTACCCAGTGAAACCTAGTTAGACCTACTGATCAGTGAACTTTGAATGTTGTCCAATATCATTTCACAATTTTAATTTTGCATATTATTAGTGTGTATCTTTTTTCTATATTAGAATATTCTTATGGTAAATTTAAAAACCAAAATATTTTTTGAGTTTGAGTATTCTTTCTTTCTTAAATGTTTCGAAAGTCTTTTGTTCTGTTTATTGAATCAATGATTTAGTTATAATTCACTGGATTTATTAATTGAGCTAAAACTAAATTAATTTAGTTGAACGTCCTGCATGCATCAGTTCACTATTGTGATATCAAGATTCAAGTTTGTAAAATAAATATTTACGGGCTGTCCAACGGCAAGAGCCCGTGTCTTATGCAAGGTAATGCAACCTACACACACAATTGTAAAATAAAAGTATTTAGGTTACTATGTTTCTTTTTGTATTAAATATGTTTTCATAGTATTTTTTTATCTCAAAATCTATTTCCTAATAATTTAGTAAATTTGCATGGAGTGTTGCTGAAATTTTTTTTAAGTCATGGTCAGTCACCATGTGTGATATAAATTGAAGCTACCAGAAGTACATCCATATAAAGTTGAATCTTAATTGTAATTCCATATACTATGCGATGGACTTCCTTTGACATAGGTTCCATCTTAGTGAAATTCTTCTATAAGATTTCTAAAACATTAAATGTCGCATATAAAACTGTTGAAGAGTATTTTTAAGTGTATTGTTATTGTACATAATCGGAATATATAGCCTCCAGATTATTTGTAAGTGTTCTTTCTATGTTAATAAGGTAAATATTTTCCCTTACCCATTGATTACAAGAATTATTGGGAAATGGGTAATTTTTTAAGGTTTTGGAGAAATTTTGACATGATTTTTGGGGAATTCTAGGAGAACCGATCTTAGTGTTGTCTGGCAACACTGCCGAGGACTTTTCACAAAGATACAACTGAAAGAGTGCGAGCATGGGCTCTCGTTAGTTTCCGGCGTTTAACGTAATTCCAGCAGCATATATTTCTGAAGGTTTGTACTGATATTTTAGATTCCATGTCAGGTATTTTAAAGTATTATCTTAGTTATCTTCAAGTTTGAATTTGATAAATATGCAATTTATGATGTTAGACCCTACTCCGTATCGAGTTGGCAGTCATAAAAGCCAAGGCCTATTACCAGTGGCATAACTTTGGGTTTAATTAGAGAATGGTGCAATATTAGTTAGGCAATTGAAACTTGCATAGTTGAATAGGCCTTTGTAAATACACTACTTTGAATACCATATAATACCGGTGGAAACCTATTAACGAAATTACAGTTTTTAATCAAGAAATGCTTGGTTTGCTCCATTTGGCATCGTAGCGCATAAAGGAGCCACCTTCCACCTGGTAGTTCCTAAAAACACTGAAAGATGTTGCTTCTGCCTTAAGTTACTTGTTCGAACAGAATTAGGAGCCCCAACGGTAAATTTTTAGTTTCAGCCAAATTTGGAAAAATGCAATAAAAATATATTTGTTGCATCAGAAATAGTGTGGTTTCAATGAATTTAACGTTTATTTTGACTGCAAACCAACCGATTTAGAGATTTACTATGTATACCCTAGTTCATCCCACCAATTATGGGGGACACCCTTTGGGAACCGGGGTTTTGGGTGGGGGAAGGGGGGGGAGGGTGTTGGGGCATTGAATGATATTTGCAATAAATGAATAATTAATGTTCCAGCACCCCTCCCCCATACCCCTAACTAGGCCTACCGGGGGGAGGGGGGTAGGGCCCCCCAGCGACCCCCCCTTAAAGCCACAGTAATTTTCAGGGCACCACAGAACCTAACAAACCCACCTAACCTAACCTAGGGGCCCTGTACCCCTACCGGGGGGGCTTTGCCCCCCCTGCGACCCCCCCTTATGGCCACAGTAATTTTCAAGGCACCACAGAACCTAACAAACCCACCTAACCTAACCTAGGGGCCCTGTACCCCTACCGGGGGGGCTTCGCCCCCCCCCCTTAAGGCCACAGTAATTTTCAGGGCACCACAGAACCTAACAAACCCACCTAACCTAACCTAGGGGCCCTGTATCCCTACCGGGGGGGGCTTCGCCCCCCCCCTTTAACCAGGGGTAAATTTGAATATATATATTTTGTTAAATCACTTCTTACCTTAAACGGAAGATGACGATGAAGATGTGGAAGGTTGTGGTTGACCCTCTTCTGAATCAAGTACTGGAATACGTTCAGCCTCTGATTGGGGAGGATACAATTTACTGGCTGCAATGTCCCTTAAAATCACTGACAGTGTAATTACACAAACGTCTTTTTCGCGTTTTAGGTATTTTTACAGATTTGGTACAATACCACACATGTCTATCCTCACGAAAATGTAAAGGCGAATCACATTTACACACTGGACACTTAAAGGTAATACGGAATGTTCCCTTAGAAAACGATTCACTACTTCAGGAGTTCCATTATAATTCCCATGAAATCGGCCGATCACATCAAAATAGGAATAACGACATATTTCACACAACCGTACCGGAGGATCCATGACGTGTGTTGAAAATATAGAAACCGGAACTTTTGAAAACCGAAAACAAACGACAATCACGGGTTTCTCCCATAATGAAATAGGGAAAAAAACAAAATACTATCGTTTACAATGTTATATTGCACGAAAAATAGATCCTTGAAACAAGACTGAGAGACCAATGAATCGTCCAATAATAACCCTTGAAAAGATCCCAGTAGTATTTAGATTGGAGGAGCGACATTAGTGGGAGGAGCAAATGCGCATTCAAGCAAATGTTGTCACATTACGCAATGGGCCGGAGCTAAGTAAGATGAAAACAGACATACAAACTAACAAGAGCTACCTTGGGTGCCCATGGAAAGATATACACTAAACTTAGAAAAAGTCAAGACCTTCAATTCCTGAAATATTTTTTTTCTCTGTAAGTATGTATTAGCGACAATAATGTATTGAGAAGAAGTGTTTTGTTATCACGTGCTTTACTAGGAAAATATATTAATATAATACATTTCCCAATTTGGTTGAATCCAAAACTTTACCGGCTATATATATCAATCACACATTTAAACCTAACTTTTTATTATTAACATGGTCAATAAAATAGAGCTATGATTATATCACATATTCCGATATTGCAAATAACAAAAGGTAGAGGTGCATGTATGATAGCAGCCACCTGTACATTTGATTACGACTAACTTAGAATACGCCAGTGTAAGGGGGGGTCGCAGGGGCTGTAAGCTGTTAGCCCTCTCCCCCTTCAGGTAACTAGGTAAGGACACGGCTTGTAGGTTAGGTTAGGTAGGAAAGTATAGGCTAATTGATATCCCTTTTCGGTATTATTTTACTATAGTTCCAACTCTTTCTATAATAATTATAGTATTATAGATGCATTTTGCATAAGAAATTGTTAAACTTTGTCTCTGAACACTTTTTGGTGAAATTCACCATATGCGATATGAATGGTTATAGAATTCCTATCCTCGAAAAATTTCGAAGTGTTTTGTTTACTTTATCACAGACACAGTTTGCAGTTTGTGCTGTGATGCGAATTGGTTTTTGATTGGAACTGCATTGTGGTTCTGATGCGAATTTTTCCCTCTTAAAATTGCATTGTGGGTAGTTACATCGTATGTCTAGGAGTCACGTGACCTGGTGAAAATCTGACAGCTGTCAGCCATATTTGCTTGTCATTTGGTTGAAGTCTCTCATAGAATTAAGCTATGTCTCTGTGTTTGTCTTGCAATTTTGATTATTTTCGATTAATTCATGATTTTTATGAAAATGAAACACGGTGCATTGAATTTTTAAGAGAACATGGAGTGCTACCTACCTTCTTGTTCTGGATATAAACCATCAAAACGTTTGAGTCCATCCAATTAAGGTAAATTTTTAATTGTATTTCAATTAGTATTGTAACAATATACTTCCCAAGTTAGGTTAGGTTAGGTTGGTTTGATCTGGTTAGGTCATTTAAACACTATCCGGGGAGGTACAGGGGCGCAGAGCACCCAGGTCAGGGCTCCGTGTCCTAGGTTAGGTTAGGTGTCCTAGGTTAGGTTAGGTTGGTTTGATCTGGTTAGGTCATTTAAATACTATCCGGGGGGGTATGCGGTAAGGGCTCTGCGTCCTAGGTTAGGTTAGGTTGGTTTGTTCTGGTTAGGTCATTTACACACTATTTGATCTGGTTAGGTCATTTAAACACTATC
Organism: Palaemon carinicauda; assembly: GCF_036898095.1. Taxonomy (NCBI): domain Eukaryota; kingdom Metazoa; phylum Arthropoda; class Malacostraca; order Decapoda; family Palaemonidae; genus Palaemon; species Palaemon carinicauda. Next base: position 36,692,177 of record NC_090754.1, on the reverse strand, counting down.
CGGGGGGGGGGGGGGGGGTTATGCGGTCAGGGCTCCGTGTCCTAGGTTAGGTTAGGTTGGTTTGATCTGGTTAGGTGATTTAAATACTATCCGGGGGGGGGGGGGGGGGGTATGCGGTAAGGGCTCCGCGTCCTAGGTTAGGTTAGGTTGGTTTGTTCTGGTTAGGTCATTTACACACTATTGGGGGGGGGGGGGGGGTACGGGGGCAACGGAGCCCCCCCAGTCAGGGCTCCGCATCCTAGGTTAGGTTAGGTTGGTTTGATCTGGTTAGGTCATTTAAACACTATCATTAATTCATATGCTGTTTTGTGTCCATGGTGATTTACCCCACCCAAAACCCCTGTTCCCAAAGGGTCCCCAACCTTGTTGGATGTAGTAGGGGGGTATAAGCTACTAACTGAAAAAACTTATTTCCCCGAACTATTACTATCGTAACCATTCACAACACATTAAAACACACACGAAAATATATAATTACTCTACAAAAATGGAGTTGGAACTATTGTAAAAATTTACCCCATTTACAATCAAAACGGGAGGAACTGGCCGCTGATATACAGAGACTCCCTAAAGGTTAACATTTAAAACGTTGGGGCGGTAAAATTTTAATATCGACCGGAACAACATTTTGAGCAGAAAAAAAGTTTTTCGTGAAGGAAATAAAGTTTTCACCCAATTTGACCTTCATTTCAACAGCAATTCAAACTGAAAACCCATTCAACTGTCTAACAACAGGGATATCTTTTAGAAATTCAATGGTTTTTGCTTCTTTGTGTGCTCGCTTTTCTTGCGGAAAAGAAAAACAAAGTCACTATGTACTTGCAAGCGGTATATGCTGAGCTGTGCACACTAACCTCATTGATTATAATTATGTTGAGGATTAAGTTTTTATTTGCAGTAAAAATAAGTGGAATTTTCAAAGAAAACGGACGCTTTTCTATAGCAAACACCTGTTTTTAGCAGGAAAGCTTTTTCCGTCCGTAACGAGAATAAATTTACTGGCGAGTCGATAATGGTAAAACTAACTTTCTTCATTATTGTCTGGGACACATAATAGATCGACAAAATATTGCACAAAATTAGGGGATCCTCTTTCCCTGAAATATTTATCTCTTCTGTATACATTTGTCAAGTCGGACTAATTTGCTCCTGTTTGTGGAAAGCTTGTTGCGTGATAACGACATTCTACTTCCTACGCACAAGCCATCCTTCTACTTTCTTTCTACCACTTGAATTACTCCTGTTCATTCATTTGTAAGTAGCTCTTCCTCCTTCCTTCCCCTACCATATGACAAAGTTTACCATATTTGGGCATGTATGTCTGCTTGAGTGTGACTTAGGCCGTTCTGTGACACACCCCAATTTCTTTGGACATCTCGGTTCCTTTGTAGCTGTTATGTGTTTGGTGTGCGTTTTGGGGCCCAATGTGATAAAGTGTGATGGCTGCCATTAGTTGAACTAAGTATTTAAAAGAAATACAGTACTTCAAAATTAATTCAAATTTAATGGCAAAATAAAATCAGTTACTCAGATTCAAAAACGGATTTTGAGCGAAGCGAAAAATCTATTTTTGGGTGAGGTAGCCATGTCGTCCTGATGGAAGTTCCTTCGTTAGTAGCTTCCTAGGTTATATTTGACTACAGTGATATATCCCAGAAAATTTACCAAAGGTGTCCAGAATTCTAACTCCTGGAGCGAATATCCCTTGAAGATTTTTGATAAGGGGTATCGCTTAAAATCAGAGGACGTATTCTTGATATGGCTCATAGCTATCTACACCCCTAATAGCGTTTTCGCTTTGAGGTGAAAAAAGTGGCAAGAATATAGGAGAGCCTGCCGCCTCGTGGTGCCATCTAGCCATTCTTTGTGGCTTTGTAGGTATAACAGATACAGTATATTAGGGAGGGAATCGTTATCCTTTGTCAAAAGGAGGGCGGGTCCATCAGGACGACATGGCTACCTCACCCAAAAATAGATTTTTCGCTTCGCTCAAAATCCGTTTTTTGGGCTCAGGCCATGTCGTGCTGATGGAAGTTTACCAGAGCATTAATGTATCTGTGGATTTCCAATAGTGCCGTTCATCTCGAGATAAGTTTTCCTTTTGGCCCTCAGGACCTAGAGACACTTGACGTTACCGTTAAAACGTCATTCAACTGAATTTATCAGATGTCAGTGCTTCCTGCCCCCTACAGGGAAGAGTCTTGGTAGACTTTAGGAAAAACCCCGAGGATTGTGAGTTCAAGGAACAGACTAGCAAACAGTTTGTATATTAGTGTCGTCATATGCGTAAAGCATAGATTGTACTTGGAATTGATCTGTGTAGGTTACTGAAGAACCTCCCGAGTCTGGATGTTGATACAGACAGACAGGTTTATACGCATGTAGGAAACCTTAGTTCAGTAAGATAGACAGTTTAGTACAATAAGTCCTTACCTGGTTGCTCGGAACAGTAATAGTCTCAGTTCCTGGTGTTTTCCTAGATAATAATAGGATCAAAAGATGCTCTGACATATATATATATATAAAGTTTAGAATATTTGGGGCAAAATGAGACGCAAAGATTCCTACTATTGTTTATTACAAAAGTAAAAATAGAAATCAAGGTTGTAACAATCAATTACAATTTCAGTTTATGCTGAATGAATCTGCATAGGAGCGTTATTGGTAATAACAGAAATAAATAAAGTTTCACCTGAAAAAGGGAACACAACCCACTGTATGGGAAATATGTAAAGATTTCACTATGTATTCCGTTGTTACGAGGAACACTATGCATATAAATATGCATGGCACTTGTGTTGGTCTATTATGCTGAATGTCACCTGTGTAGTTAGAACTTCTTATAGTGTCGACACTAGACACATAACTCACATGATGTACCTTAAGAGTCTATCATGTACACCCTTCACTAGAAAGTCCCAAATAGTGCACTGTTCTTTGCAGAGGTCAGGCGGCAGGTTTCAGAACACTACCTGCTGCCACCACGAAATGTTTAATTTCCTGTAGTTGCTTCGCGTAGTGTTTGAAAAAGACTCTGGATGACTTCCATCCAGTATAAGCGCGAAGGCTTTCAAACGACATAGTCTGAAAGAAATTAAGGGACGAGGCGACTTTCCTCGGATCATGACCTGCGGCTGTACTGTCTGGATCCGCTCTGCGAATAAAATAGGTGATTTTCGCCCTTATCTGTTACAAGGATAATGTTGAACCTGATGTTTCTCCCCTAAAAACCTGACCTCCCTTAAAGTGTGAAGTTCAACGAAGATAGACCTTTAAGCATTCCACTGGGAAGAGGGATGCTTCTTCCTTCAGAGGGCAGATTTTCAAGGGACCCCATCTCTTAGCGGGCAGCTCGTTCTTGGCGAGAAACGTTGGGTCTGGAAAGAGGTTCAGTTCTCCGCAGTCTGTGAACTGAATGTGGCCATCATCCCTCGAGAGGGCCACTATTTCGCTGACTCTGGCTCCAGAGGCTAGTGCAAATAAGATTATCACCTTTTGAGTCAAGTCCTTTAGCGAACAATCTTCATTGTTCAGAGTTGATGCTAAGTGAAGAACCTTGTCCAGGGACCATGAAATGGGCTTAGGAGGGGCTGCGGGCCGAAGTTTAGCACAGGCTTTGGGAATCATGTCGAAGATTTCGTTAGAGAAGTCTACCTGGAAGGCATAAAGCACTGGTCTGGATAGGGCGGATTTGCATGTAGTGATTGTATTGGCTGCTAGACCTTGTTCATGGAGATGGATGAAGAAGGACAGGCAAAAATCCGTAGAAATCTCCTTAAGTTTCTTTGCCTTGACGAAGGCGACCCATTTCTTCCAGGAAGACACTTATTGTCTTCTTGTTGACTTTGACTTATACTCTTCTAAGAAGTCGATACTGTTTTTTGAAATCCCGAACCTTTCCTTGACTGCCAAGGTGAGAAAATCATGAGATGAAGTTCTGAGACTTAAGTGATGAAGCGGAGACCGTCAATTTCTGCACTTGCTGAGTCAGAACTGGGTCCGGCAACGGGATCAGCTTCAGGCATAGTTCCGTTACCAGGGGGAACCAGACACTGTTGGGCCATTTGTGGGCCACTATTGCTGCTGTCCCGCGGAAGGATCTCAGCTTGTCGAGGACTTTCAGTAGAAGGTTGGTTGGAGGGAACAGGTATACTGTATCTTGGACCATCTGTTCCAGTCTATTGACATCGCGACCGTTGCTTCCGCTAGGGGATCCTCGTACGGAGCTACGTACCGGGGTAGCTTCTTGTTGTCGCTCGTTGCGAAGTGGTCTATCTGCAGTCCTTGGACTTTGCGTAAGATGAAGGAGAATGATCTTGCATCTAGGGACCATTCCGACTACTGGGTTGAATCTGGAAAGAGCGTCCGCCGTCACACTGCAGAATCCTTGAAGGTGGACTGCTGACAAGTGCCATCTCCTCTTCTCCGCTAAACGGAGGATGGCCAGTATTACCTAATTCAGATGAGGCGATCTCAAGCCCTGTCGATTGAGGCATCTCATTACAACCTCGCTGTCTAGGACCAGGCGAATGTGGATCGAGCAGCGAAGTTTGTTTTTTCAGCGAGAGAAAAACTGCCATGGCTTCCGGAAAGTTGATGTGGAAGGTTCGGAAGAGAGGAGACCAGGTTCCTTGGACTTTCTGATGACGAAAGTGGCCTCCCCACCCTTCTCTTGAGGCATCCGTGTGAACGGTGGCTGACGATGGAGGTGGTTGCAAGGGTACCTTCTTCTTTATGTTCTTGACCTCCGACCATGGCTTGAGTAGGGATCGCAGACGATTTGGTACGGGTTTCTTTAGATCTCTTCGAGCGTTTGATGCGTATTTTCTCCAAACTCCTGATGCATCTTTTAATTGTGCTCTCAACACTGGATCTGCCACTGAGACAAACTGGAGGGACCCCAAAACGCACTCCTGTTGCCTTCTTGATATCCTGGCGGATTGAAGGAGTCTCTTGACAGATCCTGCTATCTCTTTCCTCTTCTTTGATGGAATGGAAAGGCAGTGTGACTGTAAGTCCCAGTGGACACCCAGCCACTGTAACTTCTGAGCTGGAGAAAGACGAGACTTCCAAGTTGATCTTGAATCCCAGGTGTTCCAGGAACTGGATCACTTCCTTGGAGGCTTGCGTGCACTCCTCCTTGGATGCTGCCCACACCAGCCAGTCGTGCAGGTAGGCTGCTACCTTGATTCCCTTTAGGCGTAGTTGATGAATGACTGCATTCGCAAACTTGGTGAATACACTTGGGGCTATGTTCAAGCCAAAGGGCATGGCTCTGAAGACGTATTGTCTTTTCTGTAACTTGAACCCTAGGTAGGGGGAAACCTGACGGTTGATTGGTACGTGCCAGTACGCATCCGTCATGTCTATGGAGACTGTGAATGCCTGTTTGGGCAAAAGGGTCCTTATGTGTTGAAGCGTCAGCATTCTGAACTTGTAGTTCACTATGAACTTGTTGAGTGGTGATAGGTCCAGAATGACTGAGCTTTTCCGAGTCCTTTTTCGGAACACAAAATAGCCTTCCTTGGAATTTGATGGACTTCGCCCTTCCTATAACCCTCTTGTTTAAGAGTTCCTGAACATATTCTTCCAGTATGGGGGTTGAGTGTTGGAAGAATTGAGGGAAGTTTGGTGGAGTTGTGTTCCAACTCCACCCCAGTCCATTCTTGACTAGGCTGTGGGCCCAGGGATCGAAGGTCCAACGATCACGGAAGAGAAGAAGTCTCCCTCCTACCGGTAGCATCTCACTTGGAGTGCTGGTTTGAGGATTTACCTCCTTGTCCACGTCCACCTCTGTTGCCCTTGCCTCGGGAGGGGTGCTTAGAGGATCCTCGAAAGGAACCTTGAGACTTCGGCCTGAAAGTCGGCGACTGCCTTTCAAAAGCTAGGGTGAAGGCGGGCGACTGTCGCCACCGTCTGGGGAACCAGCTGGAAGGTGGTGGTTGGCTGTGCTACAGGCTGTTGCACCGTGGCCATGGGAAGCTGTTGTTGTCCAGGACGAGAGGGCACTCTTGGTCGTTTCGTCTTCCTTTTCGGCTGGGGACCCTCGTCAGCGGAAGACTTCCTTTTGGAGGACAAGCCCCACTTGGAGAGGAGATTCCTATTCTCCGAAGCGGCTTTGTCCACGACCTCTTTGACCACTTCGCTCGGGAAGAGGTCTTTTCCCCAGATGTTGGAAGCTATCAGCTTCCTCAATTCGTGCCTCACTGCAGCCGAGGCGAACACGAACTCTCTGCAAGCCCTACGGGCTTTGATAAAGTTGAACAGGTCTTTGGTGACCGTCGCCAGATGAGCCTTGGCGAAGACCATGTACATATCTGGGGTTTCCGATATGGAAGTGGCATTTTTAGATTTATTTCCGAAGCAGGTCTTCTGAAAACTATTTAACTTTTATGACATTCAACTTTTATGATTTTAATTGAATACTCTTTTATTTTTTATTTTATTTATTTATTTAATTTCTTTTTTTTGTATACATAAATTAAATGTTACCGGCGTCAATGACCTTAGATGTCAGGATGCCTGAAAACTTTAAATCAATTAATCAATCAATCGTTTCTAGTCTCGTCTGCAGAGACATAGAGGCGGCAAGACGTTCTTTTGTCTCTTGCTCCCTGCGCAGGAGAAGGTCCGACAGCTTGGGGAGGTCTTCGCCGAACTGACGTCCGGCAATGTCTGCCTCCAGCTTCCCGATTGTGAAAGTGTTATGCACATCTTTCCAGTCCTTGTCATCCGATGGAAAAGCGAGGGAGAAGGGTCTACACTCTTCAAGTGTAGGACAAGGTTTCCCTGCCTCCACTGCCTTTAAGGCAGCCTTAAACCCTTTGTCCATAAAGGGGAAGGCACGAGAGGGATCAGCAACAAAGGAAGGGTGCTTTTTGCTGAGAGCCGGCACCTTGGAATTAGTAAAGGCCCTCTCTTTCAAGGTGTTTGAGAACAAGACCTAGGCCTTGGGGAGGTAAAAAACGATGACCTCTTTTGGCTCTGACTCCTCTTTGGACGAAGGCTCCGTCCTCAGACGGACATAGCAATCCTGGTAGGCCCCTTTACTGGGCCAGAACTCTACATCGTCCACTGGGACAGTGCCCAGTTTCTCGGAGAGGAAGATCTTCCCCCCTGACATCGGCATATGCTCAGCATACCTCCAAGGATTGACGTCAGAGAAAGCAGGAAGGTCCTTGATGTTTAGCTTCTTCGGGGCTAGACGCGTCGCCACGAGCTGGTGCATCTCCGTCTGAGGGGAAGCCTCCTTCTCTGACGATTTCTTTTGCATGTCCTGGAACATGGAAAGAAGAGAGTGCAGCGTGCTCGTGAGCGAATCCGATTGGGGGGCAGAAGAAGAGGTCGAAGGCACCGGTTCGGCCACCGTCTCAGAAGAAACCGAAATTGTTTCGGCTTTCTCGGTCTCGCCTTCAGGGGGTACGTCATCCTCCTGTTCTAATTCTTCAACGAGGAGATTAAGCTCGGTCTCCTCTGAGACAACCGACATGTTGTCCTCAAGCTGGATGCCCTGCAAGGCATCCAAAACGACAGATTCTATCGGAATCTGGACGAGGGGAATCTCGGGTTGAGCCTGGGGAATAATTGCATCCGAAGATGCCCTAGGGAACTGACAAGCCCTCATCTTCTCATTAGGAAGATATGGGCCAGAGGTGTTCTTCTGAAAACCCCTGACTCATTTGCGCAGCGTCTCTTTTGCTGCATCCCTAGACTCTATAGACTTTGGATCATCAAAAGCCTCTTTAACAAGCTTGTCACAAACAGTACATACCTGTGGGTCCCAGTATTTAAGAGATCCCTTCGTGACTGCGCAGCGAGCATGGGCCATGCACATGTCATGGCTGCAGAAGTTCCTACTTCGGACCCTGCAGAAGTTGTCCCCGCACTCGGGATGCTCCTCCTGTAAAGAAAGAAATGCATGTAAGTATTCGGTGAAATTCTCAGATTTCATCATACATATTTATTCAAAAATATTTAGCTTAGGATAGGGTAAGCTAGATGAAGAAAAAGACACCTACTGTGTCTCCTCTCCAGCCCATTGCTGTGACCTCCCTCAATATTGAATACTGAATTCTTAATGAATTTGGGAAGAATATCCTTGGATATAAGGTGTCTTCTTAACACTGTCTTCTTTATTCAATATTGGGGAATTAGTAATGGTTGTTAACCATTAGAAAGGCAGAGAGAATCGCTCTCTTAATTATGATTGTCTCACAATGGGGTGCCCATGAGCACCGTGTAGGTTGGAAAAAATTTTGTATGGGCTATGGCAATGACTGCTGGCGACATGCCGCCAGTACTGCCGTGCCGGCCGGCACATGTCGGCGTGTTCTGGGCTATAGAAGGCAAGCACTGCCTTCAGGGTGATGGGCAGCAGGTCGCCGGCAATTGCTCTGCCGGCGGCATGCCGCCAGGAGTGCCGTGTCTGCCGGCAGGTCGCCGGCAGCCAGAGGGACCTTCTATCAAGTAGGACCCGGCGGCAGCCGGCGAGAAATTGTCTAGACTTTGGGTTGCCGGCTGCCGGCAGACAACACAGCTGCTGGCTGCCTATTGCCTTTGGTCGTTGATCAACGGCGCCCAAGGCAAGTGGCGGCAGAGCTAACTGCCGGCAGTTGGCCCAGAATGGGGAAAGGCAAAGGAAAAGAAGGATGGAGGAAGGCCAAGGCTCAGCCTTGCCGGCCTACATCCGGAATGAGGGTTCAAATGGAAGGAGGAATTAGATTTGGGCTTCCATCCTACCATATCCCATCCATATTGGTAGCATGGATATGGAAGGCAGTCCAAGGAAGGGCTGAAGAACTCTCAAAGACAGATGGGGGCTCCTGCCGGCGGCAGGCAGGAGACCCCAGGCCAATTCTACAGACTACCCATAGGGTCGAATGTAAAACAATGGTCAGGGTATGTGAAGGCTAGGCCAACACAAAAAGGACTGCAGGGGAGGGGCAAGGTCCTATAGGTGAGGTAATACCCGAAGGTACTACCTACCTGGGCGATTCTGATCCCATAGAAGACAACCTCATGGTAGGGGAATTCAATTCCCCAGGCTGGGTTAGTCTAGGTGAGAAGGCGATACCCAGGACGCAATCTCAAAGGGAACGGAATCTCGTACCAGAGATCTTCGGCAGGGGAAGAATTCAATTCTTCGGCTGAAGATCTACCAGCACAGGACTGTCTGCTAGGCCAAGAGGGGGAATTGTCATACAAAAACCTCCCGGGTAAGGCCTAGGGAGGTCTAGCCTCCTGTAAGGGCAACCTAACCCGACCTAGGAAATCATTTCACCAAACAGACAGATGCCGAACACAGATAAACTACTCTGATGTCCAGTTCTAGGCTCGAAACCGACTCAGTGGTTAAGAGAAAGAAACGGGACATCTCAGTAAAGATTTGCCAGAACTCAGTTTAGGGCAAATCTAACTGAGGGTAGCCTAGGCTAATCAGAGGGAGAGGAATTGCTCTTAAATCCCACCAGGAGATTGGTATTGGCTTGAAAGGTATAGGTGGTGTCAGTCTCCCCTTAAAAGGCAATACAAGAGCAATTGGGGACATTTATGAAAGTATACTAAAGCCCCTAGGTTAGTAGCCTAGGAGCAGTGAGAATCGTTCACCGAAACTCTCGTATACTATCTTGGAAGAGGAAAATTGAATGCAGTAATATCTTGAATGTATAAAATATTGCCTGAGCTTCAGTAAAACTTTACCAGGAAGGTTATATCATGCATGAAGTGTGAAAGTGCCTGGGCTAGGAAGCCTAGCACTCGTGAGGCTCAAAATATTTAGCCAAATTCACGACAACAAGGACATAATATAAAAATCCCTAGCTAAATTGCTAAATAGCTAAAGTTAAGAAGCAAGCGATGCCGGGAAAGTCGTTCTTGGCTAACTAAATGTACAAAAAGAGCGGCCTTGTCCATGACATCCGGCTGCCAACAGCTCTTGTTACGTTAATTACGATCTCAATCGAAGAGTAAAACTGGCAAGAGCTTACATTTACACAATTCAAAGATATTACTTAACTTTCCAGAGGCAGATGAAGCTGGTGAAGACATCATAGCAGCGAAATAAATCCAAAATAGCGAGAGATAACACAAGATAAACACCGGTCAGCAAAGCTACAAGGGAAAGAATGGCTAGATGGCGCCACGAGGCAGCGGGGTGACGCCTATTTACAGTACAGTAGGAGCGTTGCCTTAACAGCTCTCCTATGTTCTTGCCACTTTTTCCCCTCGAAGCGAAAACGCTATTAGGGGCGTAGATAGCTATGAGACGTGTCAAGAATGCGTCCTCTGATTTTATGCGATACCCCTTATTAAAAATCTTCAAGGGATATTCGCTCCTGGAGTTATAATTCTGGATACCTTTGGTAAATTCCCTTTGTTATATCACTGTAGTCAAATATAACCTAGGAAGCTACTAACGAAGGAACTTCCATCAGCACGACATGGCCTGAGCCCAAAAATACATTAGATTATGGCTATATATGCGCTCTCTCTCTCTCTCTCTCTCTCTCTCTCTCTCTCTCTCTCTCTCTCTCTCTCTCTCTCTCTCTCTCTCTCTCTCTCTCTCTTTGTTTGCTTGTTTGTTTGTTTTTTTATAGCTAAAATGACCGGGACGCTTCTACGGGGGTTGCATCTTAAGTCAGTTTCTGGATGCCCCTCTTATCTTTTACTGTCCTTGTCACTGGGATGGCACTGCAGTAAGGGATTGGATGGCATGTCAATTTTCTCTCACCTTGTGTTTGTAGGAGCGATGCTAATTCAAGCCCTGTGAGTGATTGATCCTTGCTCGCCATGCTTCCAAGCACTGAACAAGGACAGGGACTAGAGGGTAGGGTACACAGTACTACTTCACCACTGTCCAACAGTGGTACCTGGGATAATTTTTGTTTGTTTGTGAAACTTAACTGTTCTGATCTCGACCCATTGTCCACCTCCTAATTGTACGTTTCCAGATCTGTTCCCGGATTAGTGAGTTTGTATTAAGAGGAAAGAGAACCACCCCCAGTATTTGTTGTCAAACAACATTGTGTGTGGATCAGTGTCAAAGAGGTATCATAACCTTTAGGACCTGGCTATGGTAGCATTTCAACACAGTAAGAGAATCTCGGTGTCAGTGATAATTTTTAAGTCCTGTGGATTTTAGGAGTAAATGGATTTTGGTAGAAAGCCACCTTGCCTCAATCCTTGAGTGTTGTGCCTGAATTGGGGCATTTTACCACTACACTAGATCTGGAACCTTCCATAGACCCCCGGTTGGGAGCTTTAAGGGAGAATTTGTATAAAGTAAATGCTCAGGTCTTTTGTCTAAATTCTTTTTTTTTTTTTTTTTTACATAATTTGGATTGATTTTGCCTCTACAATGGCTTGACTAAAAGTTTACATGTGACATAAAACAATAAACACCACCTGTAGCAAAGTCCCGTTGACCAACTAGTGGTTGGGTCAAGGTATTGAAATTTATTCAATGATGTAGTTGGTTTGACTGCTGGACAAAGTTACCCATGCTTGTGTTATCAGGATGAAAGAGATTATCTTTTCTTTTTCACCGGCTAGTCAACCTTTAAGGCAGGTTGTTACAGGATGACAGTCGTGGTGTTGTGTGGATGGAGGCTTTCCATTATTCCTCCAACAAATTACACTTTTCAATATTAAACTTACCCGATAATCATGTAGCTGTCAACTCCGTTGCCCGACAGAATTCTATGGAGGGATACGCCAGCTATCACAATACTAGAAGGGGGTGTACTTACCAGCGCCACCTGTGGCCAGGTACTCAATCATTTGTTGTTGACACCTCCTCAATTATTCCTCTGTCGTGCTTCCGGCTAGACGTTCTGGGATACGCTCATGGTCTTCGAGTTTATTCATGGATATTTGGTGAAGTATTCTCTTAGATTAACGGCTGTCGCATACTGGAATCCTTTTTATATTAGCTAGTTAGCTTTTATATAAACTTTGATTAACGGTTAATGAATTTTTGCTTGTTTTTGGATCACCCTTTGACTTACTCTTTGAAACAAGATGTCTGACGTTTCGCAAGCTCCCTCCCATAGACGATGTAGGTCTTGCAATAGGCGTATTCCGAAGGTCTCGGTAGATCCTCACACCGCTTGTTCTGACTGTAGGGACAGGCCCTGTCTATTAGAAAATCGGTGTGAGGAGTGCGCCGGACTTTCGGAATTGGATTTTGTACGTCTTTTAAAATATTCATCCAAGTTAGAGAGAACTAGAGTTAGGAGAAGTTCTTCTCACTCTTCTATGTTTTCCTCACCTCATGATCCCCTACCTTTTCCTACCCCTGTAGTGGCTACCCCCGAACCTACTGTGTGCCCTCCGCCTGATATGTCAACTGTTTTGCGTGCTATTCAGGCTTTAGGAGATAAAGTAGAATCAGTGGTAAGTGACCATAAGTCTCTGATGGCCGAGGTTAAAGAACTGAAGGTCAAGAGTGCAGTGGGTGGAAATAGTGCCAGTGCTGTGACGAGTGCTAGTGTCTGTGCAGTGCCAAGTGCTAGTGGTGCCAGTGTGGTGCGTGAGGATTTTTCTGTGCGAGCCAGTCGTCCTCCCAGTCCGGGACCTCTTGCAAGCTCCCATGCCCAGGGGAGAAGCAATGTCGAAGGGCTTAAGGGTTCGACAGGCCTTGTTAGGCGCACAGAATTATCCTCGGTGGTTGCGGGCGTGTCTTCCTTAGACCGTCACTCCCACCTGCAGACGATTGAGCCCGTCTTCTCGTCCGCTGATCTTCATGCAGGGAAGAAACGTTGGTCTCAGGTCTCGAGACCGCTTAAACGTAGAGTTCAGTCAGCGAGTGCTCAGCCAGGTTGTAGTCATTGGCTCAGCTCCGACTCGCCTCTGTCATCGGTCGACTGTACTCCGCCCAAGAGGAGTAAGGTTCTGCCTATACAGACCCCGACTGTGACTTTACCTCAGTCTGTTATCGTTTCTGCCGACCCCAAGTGGACCCTGCTTCAGTCCATGCAAGTTCAGCTTTCGGACTTGATGCGTGAGTGTCGGGCTGAGAGTGTTGCACCGCCTGCACTCCCTCCACCTGTTCTCGCTGCACCTGTGCTCGCCCAGCCTGCACCTGCTCCGCCTGTGCTCGCCCAGCCTGCACCTGCTCCGCCTGGTCGCAGCACCATCTGCCAGGCGTACGATGTTGAACCACTTTCGGAGTTTGCTGTTCACAGTGTTGTTCAGCCTCAGCCTTCTTTAAGGCAACCCTTGCTTTGGGATCAGGAGAGTTACACTCTTCCTCCTCCTCCCCTTGCTGCTCCACCAGTGGTGCAACTCTCGGTTGGGGTACAACCTCTCCCCTCCGTGAGTCTGTCTGCTCAACCAGCGCTGCACCGAGTTCAACCCTCTTCTAGGCAAGCTCATCTACACCATGGACTTGCGCCTCAGGAGCCTCAGCTTGCTAGAACTTTACCTTGTTCTGCGCAGCCTCAACCTTCTCATGCTCCACTCATCTCTCAGGAACAGGAACGGACTACTCCGCCTCCGTCCTCCGCTCAGCTGGTGCAATCCTTGGGTGCAACTCTTGCTAGGAGTCAACCTCCTTCACCCTTGCACCTGCCTTCTGCTCCGACTGTTGTTCAGCCTATGCAGTCTGAACCTCAGGTTTTCCCTCAAGTTGAGGAAACCTCTGTTGTTGTTCCTACCCGTTCTGACTCTGCGGTTCAGCATTCTGGTCCTTTTGCTTCGCTACCTTCTGCTGATGAAGTGTCGGATGATGAGGAGGCACATCTTGATCCCTCATCAGACGTGGAGGAGTCTAAGCTTTCTCCATTGTCTGTTGATTTTAGAAAGGTCTTGGCTCTACTCAGGGAGCTTTACCCTGACCACTTCGTCTCTGCTGTTCCCCGCTCTCCTCCATCTGAGTTTTCGCTAGGCGTACAACAAGCTAAGTCGAGCTATACTAAGCTTGTCCTAGCTAGATCCTCCAAGAGGGCCTTAAGGACCTTAGGGGAGTGGCTTCAGTCTAAACAACACCTGGGCAAGACCTCCTTCATGTTCCCTCCAACGAAGCTCGCATCGAAAGGTTGCGTTTGGTATGCCACAGGGGAAGCACCAGGCTTGGGAGTTCCTGCCTCTGCCCAGGCTGACTTCTCAAGTCTGGTGGACTCGCCTAGGAGGACTGCGATGAGACGCTCGAAGGTTTGTTGGACCTTCTCAGACCTGGATCATCTTCTGAAAGGGTTGTTCAGAGCTTTCGAAATGTTCAACTTTCTCGACTGGTGCCTGGGAGCCCTCAGCAAGAAAACATCTCCTGCGGACAAAGACTCTGCCATGCTAATTATGTCCTGCATGGATAAGGCTATCAGGGATGGATCGGGTGAGCTAGCGTCGTTATTTGTATCAGGGGTGTTGAAGAAAAGGGAACAACTGTGTACCTTCCTCTCAGCCAGCATTACACCGTGCCAGCGGTCACAGCTCCTTTTTGCTCCACTCTCAAAGTTCCTCTTTCCCGAGGAGCTAGTTAAGGACTTGTCGGCTGCCCTGATACAGAAGGACACGCACGATCTTGTAGCCTCATCGGCTCGTAAGTCTAAGGTTACCACCTCTGTCCCCAAGACTTATCGCTCTCCAGTGGCTGATACCCCGGCCACTAGGTTCATACCGCCCTTTCGTAGTAGAGCCCCCAGCCGAGGAAGCTCCCGTCCAGACTCTCAAAGGGGCAAGTCTAGGAAAGGACCCAGGACATCTAAGGGAAAGCACTGACTCTCAGATTCTCCAGACAACAGTAGGAGCCAGGCTCAAGATCTTCTGGCAAGCCTGGGAGAAGAGAGGTGCAGACGCACAGTCTGTCAGTTGGCTGAGGTACGGTTACAGGATTCCATTCTGCCTCAAACCGCCTCTGACCACATCGCCCATCAACCTCTCTCCCAACTACAAAGAAGAGGACAAGAGGCTAGCATTGCAACAGGAGGTGTCGCTACTTGTGCAGAAGAAGGCAGTGGTTATAGTCCGGGACCATCAATCCCCGGGCTTCTACAACCGTCTCTTTCTTGTGGCCAAAAAGACAGGAGGTTGGAGACCGGTGCTGGACGTCAGCTCTCTCAACGAGTATGTCACCAAGCAGACGTTCACAATGGAGACGACCAAGTCGGTCTTAGCAGCGGTCAGACAGGAGGACTGGATGGTCTCGTTGGACTTGAAAGATGCATACTTTCACGTTCCCATTCATCCAGACTCCCAACCTTTCCTGAGATTCGTTTTCGGAAAGGTTGTCTATCAGTTCCAAGCCCTGTGTTTTGGCCTAAGCACAGCTCCTATGGTCTTTACTCATCTGATGAGGAATGTAGCGAAATTCCTGCACTTATCGAACATCAGAGCCTCCCTCTACCTAGACGACTGGCTGTTGAGAGCCTCCACGAGTCGTCGTTGTCTGGAGAACCTCTCTTGGACTTTAGATCTAATCAGAGACCTAGGTCTATTAGTCAATATAGAGAAATCTCAACTCATTCCCTCCCAATCCATTGTGTACCTGGGAATGGAGATTCAGAGTCGGGATTTTCGGGCTTTTCCATCGGCCCCCAGGATAAACCAAGCCCTAGAGTGCATCATGAGCATGCTGAAGAGGAGCAATTGCTCAGTGAGACAGTGGATGAGTCTCACAGGGACCCTCTCATCTCTGGCCCTGTTTGTCGAGCTAGGGAGACTCCACCTCCGCCCTCTTCAATTCCATCTTGCAGCTCATTGGGACAAGGGCTCGACTCTAGAAGCAGTCTCTATCCCTATCAACCAAGAGATGAAGACCACTCTCCGGTGGTGGAAGCACAATCTTCTTCTCAAGGAGGGTCTATCATTGGCCATCCAGACCCCCCATCTTCATCTCTTCTCGGATGCATCGGACTCGGGCTGGGGTGCGACCTTGGACGGACGGGAATGCTCAGGAGTATGGAACAAGGATCAAGCTTTACTCCACATCAACTGCAAGGAACTGTTAGCAGTTCATCTTGCCCTGTTGAACTTCAAGTCCCTCCTGCTAGGCAAAGTGGTGGAGGTGAATTCAGACAACACCACAGCCTTGGCTTACATCTCCAAGCAAGGAGGGACCCATTCGAGGAGCCTTTACGAGATCGCAAGGGACCTCCTCATTTGGTCAAGAGGTCTAAACCTCACACTGGTCACGAGGTTCATCCAGGGCGATATGAATGTTTCAGCGGATCGCCTCAGCAGAAGGAATCAGGTCATTCCCACGGAATGGACCCTCCACAAGAGTGTGTGCAACAGACTTTGGACCTTGTGGGGTCAACCTACCATAGACCTGTTTGCCACCTCCATCACCAAGAGACTTCCGCTTTATTGTTCCCCTGTTCCAGACCCTGCAGCGGTTCATGTAGATGCTTTTCTTCTGAACTGGTCCCATCTCGACCTGTACGCATTCCCTCCGTTCAAGATTATAAACAAAGTTCTGCAGAAATTCGTCTCGCACGAAGGGACACGGCTGACGCTGGTTGCTCCCCTTTGGCCTGCAAGAGAATGGTACACAGAGGTACTTCAATGGCTAGTCGACTTCCCCAGGACTCTACCTCTAAGAGTGGACCTTCTACGTCAACCACACGTAGACAGGTTGCACCCAAACCTCCACGCTCTTCGACTGACTGCCTTCAGACTGTCGAAAGATTCGCTAGAGCTAGAGGCTTTTCGAAGGAGGCAGCCAGTGCGATTGCCAGAGCTAGAAGAATTTCCACTCGTAGAGTCTACCAGTCTAAGTGGGAGGTCTTCCGAAGCTGGTGTAGAGCCAATTCAATATCCTCTACCAATACCTCTGTGATCCAAATAGCTGACTTCCTTCTTCATCTTAGGAATGAGAGATCCCTTTCAACATCTACGATTAAAGGGTATAGGAGCATGTTGGCCTCAGTCCTCCGCCACAGGGGTTTGGACCTGTCTTCCAACAAGGACCTTCAAGACATTCTCAAGTCTTTTGAGACGTCTAAAGAACGTCGTCTTTCCACTCCAGGCTGGAATCTAGACGTAGTCTTAAGGTTCCTTATGACATCTAGGTTCGAACCTCTCCAGTCAGCTTCCTTCAAGGATCTTACCCTCAAGACTGCTTTTCTCGTTTGCCTTGCAACAGCTAAGAGAGTCAGTGAGGTTCATGCCTTCAGCAAGAACATTGGTTTCACAACCGAATCAGCTACATGTTCTTTTCAGCTTGGATTCCTAGCAAAGAACGAGCTTCCTTCACGTCCTTGGCCTAGATCGTTCGAAATACCTAGCCTCTCCAACATGGTAGGTAACGAACTAGAGAGAGTTCTTTGCCCTGTCAGAGCTCTCAAATATTATCTGAAGAGGTCTAAACCTATTCGAGGACAGTCAGAAGCCTTATGGTGTGCCATCAAGAAACCCTCGAGACCCATGTCCAAGAATGGGCTTTCGTACTATATAAGGCTTCTGATCAGAGAAGCACATTCTCACTTAAAGGAGGAAGACCTTGCATTGCTGAAGGTAAGGACCCACGAAGTAAGAGCTGTAGCTACTTCGTTGGCCTTTAATAAAAACCGTTCTCTGCAGAGCATTATGGATGCAACCTATTGGAGGAGCAAGTCAGTGTTTGCATCATTTTATCTGAAAGATGTCCAGTCTCTTTACGAGAACTGCTACACCCTGGGACCATTCGTAGCAGCGAGTGCAGTAGTAGGTGAGGGCTCAGCCACTACATTCCCTTAATCCCATAACCTTTTTAACCTTTCTCTTGAATACTTTTATTGTTGTTTTTATGGTTGTTACGGTAGGCTAAGAAGCCTTCCGCATCCTTGGATTTGGCGGGTGGTCTATTCATTCTTGAGAAGCGCCTGGGTTAAAGGTTTGGTAGAGGTCCTTTAGTAGGGTTGCAACCCCTTGTACTTTGGCACCTTTGGGTTGATTCAGCCTCCAAGAGGAACGCTGCGCTCAGTAAGGAAGACGAACTTTAAATAAAAGGCAGAGTAACGGTTCTATTCGACTTCCTTACCAGGTACTTATTATTTCATTGTTATTTGAGATAACTGTTATATGAAATTTGGGATACTTAGCTATCCTTTAATCATGTACACTGGTTTTCACCCACCTCCCTGGGTGTGAATCAGCTACATGATTATCGGGTAAGTTTAATATTGAAAAATGTTATTTTTATTAATAAAATAAATTTTTGAATATACTTACCCGATAATCATGATTTAATCGACCCTCCCTTTCCTCCCCAGAGAGAACCAGTGGACCGAGGAATAATTGAGGAGGTGTCAACAACAAATGATTGAGTACCTGGCCACAGGTGGCGCTGGTAAGTACACCCCCTTCTAGTATTGTGATAGCTGGCGTATCCCTCCATAGAATTCTGTCGGGCAACGGAGTTGACAGCTACATGATTATCGGGTAAGTATATTCAAAAATTTATTTTATTAATAAAAATAACATTTTTCTCCTATTCTCTTCAAATTCTCTAAAGAAGAGGAGCAAGTAGTACTGTAGTATAAGGCTTGTAGAGTTATTTTCCAATAACTTATTTGGGACTTCTAGTGAGAGCTTTTCATTTTCTGGACGGAGTAACATCTTACCAGCTAGCTGGTATTTCTAGTCTCGGTCAAGAGGATGGTGAGCCTGGTACAATAGCTACAGCTGTTGCCAAGTCATCAGGTGAATGGTCCAGTCCAGGCATCAGTACTGTAGTCCAGGTGAGGGTGAGTTTATGCAGCAGCCTTCATTGTTACTGGTGTGGCATGAGAACAACACCCTGGCCTTGAGTAAGCCATTTTCCTCCCTAGGAAAGAGTACCTGTATCTGAACTCTCTCTAACTGGTATCACTTGGTCTGGTCGAGCACATAAAGAACCAAGTATGAAGGCTACTTTCTTAAATCGGTTGCTATTGAACGATCCCACTAGGGATAGAGCACCAACACCATTGATCAAGTGAAAGCTGTTATACCTACACTCCACATTCCAACCATGACATAAGGGGAAGGTTCTCTCATTTAGAAAGCCACTCGCCTCTGCTGGAAGAAGTAATGGAGCTTACCCAACCAGGGATATCAAGCAGAGGAAGATTCTGCTTTGGCAGCTATACCTGTTACACAGGTTACTGCTGAGCAGTCCCACACTGACTCATCACCATAGGCCTGGTACGAGTATAAAATATACTTCCCTTGGAATCCACTCATCCTCTCAAGAAGGGAGTAATGGAGCTAGCCCAGTGACTGTTTTTGCTAAGTTTCATTAACCAGTGCATGAGCTTAGTATTTCAGATGCTACTGACATACTGGTAGTGAGCAATTATCAGAGTACCCTCTTCATTCAGGGGGAAGGTGGAGCATCTGTCTACTTTTCTGATTCCTATTAGACTCCAAGGGATACTAGATGAGGTTCCTAGAGAGAGCCTTGGCTGTGGTTAAGTGTAATTTATCCATAAAGTTTTTGTATTTGACAGATGGAGACATCCTCTCATTCATCTTCATTGAAGGATGTCTATATCAGCATGCCACTCTTAATGATTGGGATCAAAGGTAGTAGGCACACAGCATTGATTGTTTTGTATAAAAAATAACAATCTTTTAGTATTTGGTTATTAAGGATAGGATGTAGATGATTATTTATTAGTATTTTTCATTAAAAAATATCTTGGAGGTAATTTCAGATATTATTTGGTAGTTCATCCATTAATACCAATGAATAGGTAACATTGCTTTTTGAAAGATCCTTTTATTATGAAAGAGAGAATGCCTTATTCATTTCAATTATATTATTATAAAAATGATAGGAGAAGTTTTGAATTTTTTTTTTTTCAGGTGCATCTTGAACAATGAGGTATTAGTAAATTGAAGTTTTATAATTTTGTCTCTCTTCAATGAGAGCATAGAATCTAAGAAAACCAACTAGCAGTGTTGGCTGGAATTTTAAAGGTAAGGTTGATTTAGAGCAATGTTTTTGTTAGATTTGAATAGTATTATAAAATAAATGTAGGCTTGTTAGTAGATGGATCATGGAGGTCAAATTGACGTAAGTGAATTAAAACTGGATTAGCCCTTGTATGGATTGATGATGATTATAGATTGCATGAGGACAAGTAAGTTTATTGATTAGGCTAAGATTTAATTGAAATGATTTGATTCATAATTAGTTATTCAAGGCAGAATTTTCTTGGTAGTAGATTACTGTAGGATTATTTTTGTTCTGTACTGCATTGACAATTGTTATTTGGAGTATTTTTGAATTTTACCCAATGAAGAGAGTTGAATGTTTTAAGTGTTATTGTTAGAAGTCGAAAGTAGTTTTGGATTACTAATGAATAAGGGTATTTTATTGCCAATATATTATGATAGCGTTTGATTTCCAATATATGTTCCTACACAAATATAAATCTTTCTCCCTTAATAGGAGTATTATTTCAGCTTGGCTAGAACAACGCTGTTAAGATTTATAATCCCCGTAATTACTGGTGTGTCGGGGATGCCCTCCCCTCCCTTACAGAACATCAAGAAGCCACTTTGATGACTAAAGCTGCTGGGCCATACACAAGTAAGCCCAGTGTCTCCATGTCTTGACTATTTAACTTGTTTTTTTCTCTCCTTAGTGAAAGATGTGTGTGTGTGATGGAGGACATGTAATCCTTCCCTGGATTTGCTGGACATAATTGCAGAACCTTTATGAGCAGGAGCTATGTAGATCCCCATTCTTTTTGCACTTCTGGTATGGGGCATGACAGTTTGCAGTCTTTTCCCTGCTACGAGTCTAAGGAATGGCTGTCGGTGCATTAAGTGATGTACAGTAAGGAGAAGAAAAAGCCAAAATAAAACCATTCACCATTGGGGTCATCTTTTTTTTTCTTTGGTACCTAAACTTTTGACCCATCTCCGAACCCTCTTTTAGGGCAGAGACAAGGAAAGATGTCCATTTTGATCCCCCTCATGGGTAAACTACTAGAGAAAGTGGTAGCTGGTTACCCAGAAGAGGCACCTTTTCCCTGGTCTTTGCCTGATAGTAAGTCTCAAACCTAATTGGACAACAATGGTAAGGAAACAGCCATAAGTACGCTGACCTTCCGTGGGCTCCCCCTCAACAAACCTGTTGACCACAAGCTCAATATGCTTCTAGTTTACTGTTCACTAATCTTGGACTCTGTAGCAGCTCTAGAAAATACCTTTCAACATTACTGTGACGGACTCCAGGCTTAGATATTTAAGGGACATTCATGAATGGCAGAGGCAAAGAACAGGACAGTACCATAAGGACTGAGTTTGCCATTTAAAGATAGTATGTTGGTTAGGGCACCAGCCGCTCGTTGAAATACTACGTCTAGCGAGTTATGGGGTCCATTGACTGGTCAGATAGTACTACATTGGATCCTTCTCTCTGGTTACGGTTGATTTTCCCTTTGCCTACACATACACTTGAGTAGTTTGGCCTTTTCTTTACATATTCTCATCTGTCTTCATACACCTGACAGCACTGAGATTACCAAACAATTCTTCTTCACTCAAGGGGTTAACTACTGCACTCTTAAAATGTTCAGTGGCAACTTTCCTCTTGGTAAGGGTAGTAGAGACTGCAGCCATGGTAAATAGCTCTTCTAGGAGAAGGACACTCCAAAATCAAACCACTGCGTAGTGCCATAGCTTCTGTACCATGGTCTTCCACTGTCTTGGATTCGAGTTCTTTTATTTGAGGGTAGACTCGGGCATGCTAGTCTATCTTGTTTCTCTTCCTCTTGTTTTTTTTTGAAGTTTTTATAATTTATGTAGAAAATATTAATTTTAATATTATTGTTCTTAAAATATTTTATTTTTCCTTGTTTCCTTTCCTCACTTGGCTATTTTCCCTATTGGAGCCCCTGGGCTTATAGCATCCTGCTTTTCCAACTAGGGTTGTAGTATACCAAGGAATAATAATGATAATAATAATAACAGATTGTTAGGCAGTGACATTTCTAGTAGACTAGCACAATCCTTATGCTTTCCTGCATTTTTGTCTGATTTAAAGGTTAATCAACTAGGTCGTGATTACCCCTGAATTTTAGGCTGACCCTGGGGGCTCTCAAATGGCCATGGTCATAATGGTACACAGATCTGCTGATGCTCCTCAAATGAAGTTCTAAGGGGTTCCTTTGCCAACCTCATCTGCAGATGCTCCACAGCTCACTGACACCCTATTCCTTCATGGATACAAAAAACTTTTTGCAAGGCATTGCAAAGAAGTCTGAATACCTCTGGAAGTTTTTTGCAGCAGTACTGTATATCAAGCAAAGTGGACCATCTTCTGTAATTATTACCATAATAAGGGTAACTCTATGGTCGGAGCCCCTCTGCAGTTTTCTCTTGCATCTTTGCCGGTTGAAGCTCTTCTGGTGTAAAGCTATCACTCACTCTTGAGTTATTTCTTTAGACTTTAAGGTCTGGGACCTTTTTTGATTGTGGTAATAAGCTATGCTCATGAAGAGCTTTTGAACAATCTTGCCCGTCAAGGGAACTCAAACAATTGACATGGAATGTAACAAGTCCCTATTTCCCTAAAAGGGCCCATTACAAACCATTATGACAGGCGTCGGCTAAGGCCCTCACTCGGGAAGATGGTTTTTGTCTTGGTATTAGCTTTGGCAAAGAGATTAGGCATACTTTATGGTATTTCCAGAATTGTAAGTCCTTCTGATGGGTGGGGTATGGTCTCACCTTCGTTCCAGATTTTGTAGCGAAAACCAAGAACCCTGCCATTGAGGACGACAAGTTGAGTTTTTCTCCCTATTCTCCCTTAGGGATGCAACGAACAGTAGGATTATTTACAATTTTGTCTTTGTTATTTACTGGATGGGATGTTTGTTACATATAAGCTTTCACACACAACTCTTTTTCTATATATAATGTTTAAGAAGTATCTCCCCCCCCATCCTCCTCACGTGGGAGAGGATGGTTTGTGTGCAGAATCCATTACTTAATATAGGCCCTACATCATTACAGCATATTCTTACAAGGATGTAGGTTCTTCTGTGACCATTTGTCCATAGACAGTAATCTAGTCTAACCTTTGAAAATCTCTCTCAAAAGTTAGAAGGTAGAGAGTGGGGTTCCCCTGCTGTATGGGACCGGAAAAGCAACCATCAAAGTAGGAGTCATGACTTCACACTTCTTATGGTCTGAGTGTGTTAACATTTCGAGATTTTAAATAATAGTTTTATTTTTCCAACTATACAAACCTTAGTCCTTTACGTTTCACTTCAAGCCTCAAACCCCACATGCCTTAAGTGAAGATCAAAGTGGCTTGTGTGTGTGATGGCAATGGGCCGGGATATCCCCACTACCCGCCAGTAACTACTGACCTTGCTTTATAAATTTTAACAGCCTCTATTGAAGAACCCAGGTTTTTATAGTTAAGAAAAATACAAATTATTTTCTAAATTTGTGATATTTGGGAAGGATTGGATTACCACTGAAATTAGATATATTTCCTGATCAACAGATTAAAGTATGGCTGGTTTGATCCCATACGCATTAGGATTTCTAGTCATTAGAATGAACTTGAACTCCAGATAATGGATCTAGTTTGGCTTTCATGTAATGAATAAAAATAGAAGTTGAATTTTTTCAAATAACAAAGATTCATGTATGAATAGATATTTACTGCAATAAGGTAGGACTGGTTACTAAGTTATTGGATTGGAATAGATTGAAAATCTCGTTGAAAAAATTTTTATGGTGTCGCTTGACGAGGTAGTGTACAACGGCCAACGGTTCCAAAAGTACGGAAGCTAAAACCAAGAGCATTAATCTAGCAACAAGAAGTGCTACAAGGCCTATCTTAGCCCCATGGTCACCTCACTCATTAAGAAGGCAAAGTTGAAAATCAATGTCTACAAGTTGCTACTAACTCATTTGTATTTTGTGCATAGGATGTACAGTACTGTACTGTATTTGATAGTTTCCAGCCCAGTAAATTATGGTATCATTACCATGGTGAGCATCAGTGCACCTCACATTTGGTGCCTTGGGCATTACTTATGGTCTTTGCTGCATTCCCTTTCCTCATAGCTGTTCTTACTTTATATCCTTTTCTATCTTACCTTTGATACCGCCTCCTTTCGTACATCTTGCTGTCTTCTCTCTTCTAACCTCTGAGGCTTTTTTCCCGAAGGTTCACTTAAGCATTTAATGGCCTCACAGACTCTGGTGCTGGTATATAGCCCAAATTTATAAATCCAATGCATGGTGGGCAGCAAGATTGAAAGGAAAATATAGAATGGCAATCTCAAGGATGATCCATTATAGTTGCTACACATTGCTAAAACAAGGAAGTGTCCAAAAAAAAAAAAAGTGCAAGGACAATTACCTAGAACTAGAAGGGAAAGCTATGTAAAGATAATAATGCACTGCAATATTGATAAGAATCAAACTTTACCCAAATTTTATGGACGTTTAGAATACTGTACTAGCAATTTTACCAAATGCCAATTGTTATTTTGTAAACTTGTTAATTTGGAATCTAGTGTTGCTGAACTATGGACATTCGACTCTGGCAGTAAGACTGTTTTCCTGTGATGTTATTCTTCTGACATCCTTGCCACTACTCTTTCTGTTCTGTTAATGATGGTTATGCGTTGTGCACTACCCAATTATGTGGATGCAGGATTAATGTTTGTTCCTACTAGAATATAAACCCTCATCCTTTAATAGGAGTATGCTTTGAGTGAAGCTGGAGATGGTAGTTAAAACTTTTAACTAGGTGTTGGTAATTATTGCTGGGTGGCTGGCAAGCCCCACCCACCAGACAGGCCACTGAGCTCGCACATTTTGGTCAGCAGAGAGTATAGATGTACTTCCAGTGCTCTTATCTGGTGGTTTTAAATTTTTGGTTTTTCTGTTATGTAATGGTATAGTATCTACAGATTGTCGGGTGCAAGGTATTTTACGGAATACGAAGCTTTTAGTTATGACCAATAACTGTAGCTGTGGGACAGCAGTCTGGGCATCCTGCCATCCCCTCCTTGTTCTTGTTGAACAGCATAACTTATTGCTGTATCCCTCACTAGTATGGCTGAATGACTTATAATAACAAATCCTTAGGAAAGAGTGTACTCATAGACTTAGATGCACAGTACTTCCATTGAAGGAAGCCACTGCCTAGTGGGATTGAAAAGGTTGCTGCCCATCCCCTTTCAATGTCTTCATGGTCCTGAGAAGATGCCAAAGACATTCACCTGATTCCAGTTTCTGAGTTCCTCATTATCCCTGAGTGTTGTCTTTGACCTGGCCACCCTATGAATGCAAACTTCGAATTCTTCTCTCATCTGCCTCTTCTTTGCTGGAGCCTTCATTGCTACTTCCAGAAGGTGAACAACAGAGACGTTCAAGAAGTCTAGGAAGTTTGATCGATAGGAGTTACGTTTGAGTGACTCTACTGTTTCTCCCCTGGGAGAGTGAAGTGTGGTACCAACCTCCTGTTAGTGCCGATAGTCAGCAAGCATGTATATGGGTGGTGCCTTGGTAGCCAAAATATGTGCTCTCGCACCTGTTGCTGGTGCTCAGTTTTGTATCGAGAGTAGTGGTGCTAGTTTCCCATGCTCTGGATTTCTAAGGGCTAGATCTCCACACGCTGGATCCCTAAAAGCTAGATCCCCACTCGCTGAGTCTCCAAGCTAAAGAGGAATTCAGATTTTAAGGACTCTCTGACCTGTTGACAATCGTACGCTTTTAAATAAGAAGAAAAATCTATGGTTTGTTGCATAAGTTTTTTCTAAGGACAATTTTTATTTGATATTCTGTGTTGCTTCAAAAATGATAGTTAGTAATGGTATAATAACAAATAGCTACTTGAGGCATTTCATCATTTTAGTTTAGTTGCATACCCAGGGAACACACACTTTATGAAATATTATAAAAACCTTTACAATCCTCCTAATATCAATAAAGAAATCTGAAAAATATACTTCTAACTCATTAAAAGGAATACAGTAAGATACCGGTAGTTATGATCCTATGATATTATTTTTATTAATTTTTAGGGTTGTAGGATAGATGGCTTAACCTAACCTATTGTTTATTTATTAGATACAGTATATAACCTGAAGCTTAACTTCTAAAGTTCAAACTTGCAGCAGATGATTTTATGTTGAACAGGCTAACGTAGGTATTTTTTTTATAGTTTTATGTGAGATTTGTTTTAATGTTGTTGTGTTCTTAAGATTATTTTATTTTAATTGTTCATTACTTCTCAAATAGTTTATTTCTTGACTATTTCCTTTCCTCACTGGGCTATTTTTTTTCTTATTGGATCCCTTGGGGTTATAGTATCCAGCTTTTCCAACTAGGGTTGTAGCTGAGCTAGTAATAATAATTAGATTAGCACAAAGGAGCTTGAAATTGTGAGAGTCATGCCGACTCTTACTAAATATTCGGGGATGTAAACACTATATTGGTCAAAACAATAATTAGTTTTAGTTGATGTAAAATAAGACTAGTAGAGTAGTTTGATTGGACAATGCCAGGTCATTCTAGGGACAAAGGCAAGATAGGGCAGCCAATTGTGGATAAAGGCAGGATTACATAGTTAACGGATAAGGTCGGATAGAATTTTCATTGATTTGAGGTTAACACTGTTTAATCATTGTTAAAATATACATATTGTTAATGTGTGTATGAATGTTAAAGACGTGACCCCGGGTAAAGCAGGTTTTCTGTTTGTATTGGATAGGTTAGTCCGTTTAAGAAGTATACTAGCAAGTCCAAAAACGACGTTGAATAAGCTTGACAATGAACTAATCGAGACTAGGTTAGTGAGTCAGAGAGTGTGGTAAATTTTACTGTAGGTTAAGGCAATATAAGTAAGATGGTGAATATTGGCAGAATAGGCTGGTTCATTGATTGAAGGTTAACCAAATAATCCACTTAGGTAAATTAATTAATATGATTGAATAACGAGTTAGTTTATGGAAGAACCATACAGTATATAATGAAAATTTATGCCAGTTCAATTATAAGGATGACAGATGTGCTTCATAAATTTACGAAGTTATAGGTTGTTTTTTTTTTCATGTTTTTAGGAGTTAAAACAACAACAATGATTGCTCATTTGCACAGAGCTATGCTCTTATATGCTAAGTAATATTCTGCGCCTGAAAATGTTACCGTGTCAGGAAATATTACTTTTACTTAGAATTTATACATAACTTTTTATAATAAATAATTTATTTATGAGTATTGTGTCTGGTCAGGTGAAAGGTAGAATGTTTTATTCAGGTTTATTTAGTGTCTTGAAGAAAATTAAAGATTAGGGGAGCTGCTGTTATTTGGTGAATTACCAGAGGCAAGTCATTAGATTATAATAATGAAGTATTTCTTTGTTAGGATTTAAGAGGTAATACTTTTCCACTTTACAAGATATACTTAGGTTGTAATGTTTGCTATTATAAATGTCATGGCCATGTCTAGTTTGTCATTATTTCCACTATCTTATATTTATTACACTAGAATATCTCGTGTGCTTTGTAGTTTATCATCGAGAATAACTTACTAGAAGTAAAGTCTTGATATTGAAGTACACAGGAAAGTATTTGAATAAGAAATATATCTGTACAATTAACATCTTTTATTTATATTTCAGACTAGAATCATCAAAAGAAAAGAAAATGAAGTTATTTAGAGCCTTCTCAAGACTAGAAAATAAACAGTAAATATGCATGATAGTGAAGATCAGCAGCGAATGATGTGGGATTTACTACAGGAAAAATTCCAGAAAGTTACCGAAGATGATCAAATATTAATTTCAATCGTCTCGACTGAAGCGGCCACTCCATCATCCAACCTTTTGAGAAAGATCATTACAATATTACAATTATTGAAACACTCAATTGACTAGAGTTATTGAGATTTTGAGGTTATGTGTTATAATGACCACTCCATTTATATTCCATAGGTTCAATAGCAATCACTAACTGAAGATAAAAAAAACTAGTCAAGTTACAGTAATATAAAGTTTTACAACAAAGATATTACCAGATTATTTCAAGTTCATCAATTGTGTTTACTTCTGGCAGCCATGATTTTAGTTATCAAAGCTAAAAATTTTTACTCAGTCTAGTGTTATTTTATTAGCTCTTAATCTTTAGAAAGCCAGTGTATATAAAGTTATTTTTAGCTTTTAATTGTTTGCATCTTTGTTAAAAATTACACGATGCTATTTTTTCTAGTAAGTTCTAAATGCCCTAAATTTAGGTAGAAAATTATGCCCCGATATACATATGAGCTTCTTATGACTTTGTAATTAAGATTCAGATTGAAATTTCCTAATTATTATTAGATATTAAATAAGTACAGTCATTAGGAATATGAATATACCGAATGTTAATGGATTCCTATTGCCTTGTAGAATAATTAGCCAGAATTATTATAGGTAATGCTAAATGGGGTGGTTTTCGTATTACTGTATGTATTATTGTAAATATTCTTGAAAAAAAGGAGAAATTTAACATTAACAACTAATTAAGACTTCTTCCTTAGAAAATTGTTGCCCCTATTTTCAATTTTCTTTAACTAACTGTTGAATCAAATGTCAATTTCATCTTGACCACTTATCATAGGTCTGAATCTTAATCACTTTTAGAATGATGTAAAGTACTGTAAACAAGTTATCTAGATATGTAACTGAAGGGAAATTTATTAAACTTTTTAGGTATTGATTCAAATTTAATTTGCAATCTGTATATTAAAGTACATTAACTACTTGTGAGTATAACCTCCGGGCAATTCTTTTAATTGAATATTTCTTCTTTGCCTATATATACCATTTCATCTCTTTCAAGACTTTCCAATTATTACACAACTTTCATTGAATTTTGTTCTAAACATCGTTAAATCTATGGTATGTCTCTTCTCTTGAAAGTTTAAATAGATATGCTTTAGAGTGTAGGTATTGGACAAAAAAAATGTGGCTCTTTAACCCTTTGGCGTCTATGTTCTTAACAAAAGTCGGGCCTTTGCTGAAAAATGACATTCGCGAACAACTTTTTTTTTCTAATTTCTTTTTTAAATTGTGATTGTCAAACTATAAGATTAAGGCTTCTGGTTTGTTGCATTATATTGGCAAAAGATTGAAATTTATACTAATGTAAAAAAAACATAACTTTAATGCTAAAAAATGCGTATCGAGCGGGATTTTTTTTTTTAAATTGTTTATTTTTTTAGAAATTCATAAAAAATGCAATAACTTCGGTATGTTGGAGGATTTTTTAGTATACTTGGATGCAACCTGTTTTTCCAATAAATATATTAGAGGTCTGAATGCATAAAAGAATAGCTTTTTTTTTTTTTTTTTTTTTTTTTACGGAGCAAAAATTTCAGATGTTACGACCTACTTATATTGACGTTTTTCATTGTTACGACGTAACAAGTAAAGATGAGGAAAAATTATAGGCATCATTATAAAGCTGATTGAATTATCAAGAAAATTAAAAAATTAAAAATAAATATTGGAAAAATATTGAGCAATTTATTGTTAGAAAATGGAGAAAGTTTTGCAAGTTGATGTTTTTATGATAATTTTTCTTTCTATAGAAGCGTTAATAATTTTATTATTTTTTATACCATATAAAAATACAATTAATGCGCTTTCTAATCATGTATGAGACGTATATAGCATTTATTTACATACGCACAAAGCTGACTAGAAAAAATTTTCCGAGTAAATCGAAAAAAAAAAAAAAAATAGTTCACATTGGAAATCAGTATAGGTCTGTAACACATGCGCTGCTACTACCCATTTTCCTTTAGGCTCTACGTGTCCCTCAACCATCTGCCCTCGCATGGTATGAGTTTCGTTGAGTGACGCTCTTAATTATGCTGAATTTCCCCCCAAACAAGTTGCTTATGATGCGGCAATTCATGTCATCTGATCACTCACGGTAATGAATATTTTCATGGGTCGCTGGATCACCAAAGGGTTAATTAGCCACATCTTGCCATGGGTGTTCAGTCACTTTTTTTCTTTTGGGGGGAAGAATAGCTTATCCTATTTTATCAATTAATATATATGTAAGTGTTGGTATTATAAATATACTAGGGAAGTAAAATAAAAATACTGAATAATGATTTTGGTTCATATATTTGAAAATAAAAGTTGTATTTCACATAAAGCCGCAGTACTTTTTTTTTTCAATATTTTTAAGCTAAACAAAGAGAGCCAGGTATGCGCTGTAAAAATTTTGCTTTCTATTTATTAATGGATTTACAGTGTCAACAACTATTCCATTGATCTTGTGTAATGAGAAGCAAGGAAATTCATGAATAGAACAATCATGAATATGTCATGAATAGTATTAAGCATTGGAAGGCTAATCTCTCTCTCTCTCTCTCTCTCTCTCTCTCTCTCTCTCTCTCTCTCTCTCTCTCTCTCTCAAAACTTCATATCAGATGTTTTGATAATTTTCATTAGATAAATCATTTCCCCAAAATCAGTATAATATCCAAATTCTTGTTTGCAGTAAATCTTATTTATTTTCCTTGAATCTTGTGAATGAAATTTTGAGTTTTGAAACATTAAAATGACAAAAATGCTAGTAAAAGAATTTAATGTCTACTGGTTTTAAGCTTTGCATATTCTTTATACAAAAGATACAAGCAACTGCCTCATACTCTTAGTCTAGAATATAGCTAATATAGTTAATAAGTAGAAGTTTGGAGCCTTTATTAAATTGAATTAATATAATTAATAAGTAGAAGTTTGGAGCCTTTATTAAATTGAATTAATATAATTAATAAGTAGAAGTTTGCAGCCTTTATTAAATTGAATTGATATAAAAAAAAATTATTTAAGTAATGGTATTTTGAGTTATGACAGTCTCAAGAGTAGGAAACCATTAGTGAAGTAGTTTTAAATCAATGTTCGCAGAATATTTCATTCTTAAAGTAGATGTTCTAAGAGTGGTTTAATGCAAAACTTAGAGATTATTCCTGGAATCGTAAAGAAGTAGGTATATATTTTGTAAAGAGAATGCTCAGACAAATTTGGTTCTTGTTGTGTAGGCTAAAGTTAAAAGGGGTTTTAAGAATTCTACCTAAGACACTGCCTCGGAGGAAAAAAATAATTAGGTTGTGATCAATTATTTAGGATATGAGGAATAGTTACCTATAGGAAAGTTCAAAGAAAAAAAAAAGTTTCTTGAAACAATATAGTGAATGATGCCCGATTCTTTTCAATGTAGCATTTTTCTTTTAAGAATAACATTTAAAAAATGTTCAGGGTAACATTGTGGTAGAATAGAAATGTAGATTTCACATTTTAAACCTATCAAAAGTTGTTGTATAGGTAGAAATGCTTTGCAAAAAATTTCACATTTTAAGCATATCAAAAGTGGTTTTATAGGTAGAATTTCTTTGCAAATCCAGAAAATAACTTCATAATAGGATGTGAATGGAAAATGGTGAGCAGATATCAAAAGCTTAAAACCAGTTTATCAAAAGCTTAAAACCAGTTGCTTATATACAATAAAATATTGTTTTGTCAAATATGATTTTATTAGACAAATATTAACTATTAAAACTTCAATTGTGATGTGAGATGCTTGTATAATTCATGTCTGTAAATTGGTTAGAATATCAATTATGTTGGTTGTAAATAATAGGTGCTACTCAATAATGTCAATTGCATAATTATAATTAGTATGGACGAAAATACTCAAGATGCAAGAGCAAAGGTCTTGAATGATAATTTATGGCCAAAAGTGGCATACCACTGTGAATAGCATAACTACATATATTAAAAAATTAAAGGTAGATGGTTCGGTATTTTAACATCTGTAATATGGGCATTACTGACTGCTTCAACCATATCCTAGATTCATTATAATCAAAGAGCTGGGAGGGGTTTATTCATGATATTGAGTGCAAGATATCTTAATATCTAACTAGGGTAAACTTAATTTATAACAGACGATTCATCTTAACTTGAGTAATCCTGGTGTCTAGCAAAAGGGGGGCTTTGTTAATTCCTAATATCCCCCTAAAGAAATGTTAAAGCCTAAGATTATGTTCATTTCTCAAAACTGAAATAGAAATGGAGGACTTACCCTTATATACAAGATATTGAATCGTAACAACCTTTGTTCAGACAAGATATTGACTCTGAACTTCCTTTGTTCTGTAAACTATTTCCAAAAAAAAACCCATTATTAATATCAATTGGCAATGACAAACAGACTTTAGAGAGCCTTTATAGGTCAAATAAGACATTTCTAGAAAAAGTCAAGCTCTATCATTTAAAGACTGGTCCTACCTATCTCTTAAAATTTTGAAAATTGCCATTAAATCTTGAGCGTTGCCATTAAGGGGAATATGAAGTTAACCCCGTTGCTGAACGCCAGGATTGCAAATCTTAAGAAGTCTCATTTCTGTTATGAATGAAGAAGCTGATTTTAATATCTTCACTCAATATCATGAACAAACCTTTTCCAGCTCTGACTTTAATGAACCTAGAATATGACCATAGTAGCCAGTAATTCCCATATTACCAAGGTTAAAATGTTGGGCCATCTACCTTTGCTTATTCAATATATGTAGTTATGCTATTTGCAGTGGCATGTCACTTTTTTAACATAAATTATCATTCAAGACACTTAGCTCTTGCATCTTTTGAGTATTTTTGTCTAAAGCCTACCAATTATTCTTAGGCAGTAGATCTTATTGAGTAGCACCTCTTATATACAACAACATAACTCTTGAAAATATTGTTTTATTGATGATGTGCTGTTCATTATATAGCCTGTCACTTGATATATATTTTTACCATACTCAAACTTTGTAACATCTTGTGGAATTTCAAAATAAAATACGTATAAAGGTATTACTATTTTTAATTTAGATTCCCTGGTACATTGAAAAAAAATTAAATAAGAATGGAAATGTAAAGAAACTTTGATTATTCTCCTTTATTAAACCTCATATGACAGAGTATTCTCCCTAAATGGCCCCCCTGCCTCTTTGAAGACAGCAAATGCCTTATTCCCCTTGAAAAATGGGCCAAATGGTTCATGTAGTAGTTCTCGCTCCTAACTAGTCGCTTGTCCATTTGGACTGTTATTGATCCCCCACATACAGTTTGTTCACTCCCCTACTGAGAAGGTAATGAGAGCAGCAGTGCCAGTGTTCATGATATACAGTACTAAAGTCAAGATGGCCAATCTGTCTCATAATTCATTTTGGACAATAAGTCCACTTCTTAATCCAACTGTTTATCAAAGTTGGTTTTTTTCCTGATTAAAGTCATGATAAACAATGGTCCTGTTATTTCCATTAGTTTAATATATCTCAAAAGCCTCTTGTTCAATGTTGAAGCTATTAAATAATCAAAATCTCAGGTACAAAAGTATACCTGAATATTCTTAAAGCTTCCAATTAACTATACAGTATTGATAAAGAAAACATAGAAATAAGTTAATAACTTTTATTGTAGAAGATTGAATGCCAAATATGACAGGTTTCAGTGTAATCAGTTTACTTATATAATGGTAATACAAACACTGAAGTCAATGACATGTATACATCAGATTCATGAAACCCCATTTTCTGAAAGCTTTAAATACCTTAGAATCAAAGAAAACCTAACATTTGTCATGCATTAAGCTCATGATTAGACAAAGTAAGGCTCTTAGGAGAGTCCCTCTTCATCCAATATGGTGCACAGAATGACTAAACGTCCAATTTTCTTTGTTTTACTAGACAGTGTCCGTTTTCTTTTTAAGAACAACTGTTGAGTGTTTGAAGCTCAGCATTTGAGGTTACATATTTCATGATTGCATAAGTAAGCAGTGCTTTCTCTGATAGAAAGATAAAATTATTAATAAAAAAAAGGAGGAAAAGGAAAGCCCACCAAGGCCATCCCCTGTCCCACCTAGTAACTGAAAATCTAAAGCAAAGTTTTCTTCTGAGGAAGCAATGTTACTAGGCCCTTGAATGCTTTCCTTTTCCTTCTTTTTCTTTTTTTTCTTTTTATTAATAATTTTAAAAACAATGTCATCAAGATTGTCATTCAAAGATTTCAGGAATAGTTTGGAGCTCTTTTGAAGTTAAATGGTAAAACATTTATGTCCCTATTTACATTACTATAAGGCAGATTCCAGCAATTATAGTTGCAATAATTCTTCAATGAAAAATGTAATTATACACTTAGACAAGAAAAAACTAGCTAATATTTTTAGAATGGAAAACAAATTAAAAAGTCATTTTGAGTCCTTGGTGCAATTTCTGAACGATTCATTACTACAGACACCTGAAGCTCGGTGAAAAGCAGACAAGATTCACAAATGCCAAGGTGCTTCCCTATCTCATTCCATTTTATACACATGATTGAGTCAGGTAAAAGAGAAGAGACATGCAAGCCTACTGCCCTGACCACCCTTGCTACTTCTCCCAGCAGATAGTCAGATCGGACCGAAGTACGCATTCACCTTACACATGGACACCTAAATCACTTTAGCTGTGTAATAAGTTTTCAAATACAAACCCTTGACAATGCAATGCTGGAAAGCAATTTTAAATAAACACTTCATAAAGCTAATGCCACTCATTTGATAATAATAATATGAAAATTGATTTATATTTACATGCAGATGTGTTATAAAATTGCATTTTTACCTAGTTTGAGGTAGCTTCAAGTTTTAATTTGAAGTTCATATAACTCCCTAATAACAAACTTAGGCTAATAACTAATATCCCTAAATTGTACAATACTGTACTCATAGAAATATGTGTGTCTTATACACCTAGAGAACCAAATAAAGTCAACCCACTTTATCCTATTCTCAGCTTGTACAATCCTCAGATTATAATACCTTACAGCAGTATACTATCCTCAGCATATAAGCCCTTAATATACTAACATCATCTTATAATTATTCATAATACACTCCTCTTATAATCTCTTCCTATATGATCCTCAGCTCATAATCCCTTACTAAACTATAACAAGCATATATTCCTTGACTAAGATATCATCAGCCCATAATCAAAGGAGATGATTCTCTATCATTTATTAGGTATTTTACTCATGTCCTGTGTAACTTAATACAGTATATCCCTGAAAGTTATGTTCAAAATAGTAATGATCAAGTTATTTTAGTAATTAGAATAATTTGATACTTTCTGGATTCTTGTCCTTAATAGATAGACTTTAGATTGTATCAACCTGAAATGAAGTTTAAAATTCCTTTTTTTAAGTTGCTAGAATGAGCTCAGACACAAGAGAAAGACAGACTAAGTTCATGGGCCTCCAAGTGATTTTAGTTCTTTTCGGAACATGAATGGCTCTGAGGTTCTAAATATCTTTCAATGTAATTCAGCTGAAAAAAGTACCAACGAAGGAAAATATAGTTTTAGATTATTGAATACTTAATTCTCTATAATACCCAGTGTTCACCTATTTCATGACATTTAATAATGAATTTATAGCACACTTTCCGATAAAAAACTGGAATCGTTTTCATAATAGAATAATACAGGACAGGAATTGAGACTTCTATAAAAGTTAATTATGTTATGAAAATAAATGCTTATAATGAGCGAAGCATCAAACTCAAATCTCTCTGAACAAAAAGAAAATTATCTTCTATCATTTATTTCTCTGTGACTTTATGAAGACTAAAACCTTCTCCTTACATAGTTCAGCAAATTCCAGAAATAACTCCTTAATACTCTAAAAAAGATAAAATTTTTTTTTTTTTAAAGATTTCTTTTAAAAGTTCATATAAAAAGCTAAAGTTTTCAGTTAATACAGTTATCTCAAAGTCAACATTTAGGCATAAATTAAAACTTTAAGTGAATATTTTACTCTGATACACTTTTAAGATTATGAGAGGCTGTTTCCAAAACATAAGATAACAAATTTCATATATGCTCTATTTCCTGAAGCTGAGGATTCTACACTTAGAAAATATATTTTGGAAGAAACTCGAGTTTGAAGCTTGCCAATGGGCTGGCTGACTGGGTGTTGTAGCCTACTTGCTAAATGGATAGAGGATATTTTTCCATCTTTTTACATAGTTCAATAAAATTTCTTCATAAGCTACGCTACACAAATTAAAATGCAAAACCTACCCTAATTCTACATAAAAAAAAACCTGCAATGCTAATTCTTACTCATTTACATAAAAAACTAAAACTAAAACCCTTTGTCTAAATTCTTCAAGGAAATACTGACAAAAACAAAAACTGACTTCCCTTATCCACCTTGGGACATGGACAAACGAACAACATAACTATTCCATAAGAACTTCACACCAATAACTCGATACTAGCACAGCAATCCCAATTCCTTACAGTGGCATTCATAACACTTTCATATCAGAGTCCCAACATTCAATATTTGCAAATTCTCATCGTAATTATATCAGACATTGATATCAAGGATAATTATTTACTGGGTTTTAATCCCTTTCCTATAAGGATGTGCAAACATTTTCCTATACGGATGTGCGATGCATAACCATCTTAGAGAGCAAAAGTGGCTTAAAAAACAATTGAGCTTGTTACCAATAAAAAAAAAAAAAAAAAAAAAAAAAGAGGAATCTTGTGATTAGTGTTTTTAGATGGTGATTGGAAATAAAAGGTATAAGAGCTCTGACAGCAAGATGGAAGAATGAAGGCAAGAAGGGAGGAGGTAAAATTGAAGGCTATAAAGCTTGTGTAGCTACAGTAAGGTTAGAAGTAACGCCTCCAGAGAATCCTGAGAGTTGCACTGATGGCACCAAGCCCTTCTGGTTTTTGAGGGACAGAGAAGAGAGGTGAGGTGCGAGTTACACTATGTTACTGCGTCGTGGAATAAAAATTCAACACTAAGGTAGCCAAGTTATGCAAAATCCAATTTCCCAACAACTAAACCAATGGTATCTTCGAAGGATGTGGGCACAGAAATAATTAACTTGCAGGGTCAATAGTGGGTACTTTGTTTTTAGAAAGATTAAATTGTACTGTAACATTTTAAAATGTACACTCTTTCACTTTCAATATGACGATTTGTAAATTTCTCATTACAAATAATGAGTAAGGTTTGTTATTAATTTGATAACTATCTACGTCCTGAGTGTAAAGTACTTTAATTCAATATGATTCTAATCAACTTAAAGTTGGTTTCAAACTGGATAAATTGATACCAGTTACCAAATCGATAAAAAAAAAAAAATGGGCCAAAAGGCAAAGCGTAACAAAAATAGAAACTAGGCAATGTTCCTCAAATCTACAAAAAGAGACCAAAAAGAAGAACATGGAAACTGTAGACATGTGTGTCTAACTTTAGTGCTTTGCAAAATCTTTTAATCAATTATAGTAGATTCAAAAGTAAGACATTTAGAAAAAAAAAAGTGTCTTCTGATAGACAGCCAACATGGTTTTAGATAAAAGATCCTTTATAACAAATCTGTTGGAATTTTTCCACATGTTTAGAATATTTGACAAAAGCAGGACAATAGACATCATATACCTAAACTTTCAAAAGGCTTTTGACAAAGTCTCTCATGAGAAATTAAGCACTAGGCATCATTGATGAGCCAGGTGAATGGAATGAAAATTGGCCGACAAACAGAGAGTTGTAATCGATGGCAAAGCCACAGAGTGGGCACCCGTTACAAGCGGAGTACCTCGTTACAAGCAGAGTACCTCAAGGATCTGTCCTTGGCCCATTACTAATTTTGACTTACATTAGCAACATAGATTTAGGATTAACTAGTAGAATAGCAAAATTTTTTGACGGTACTAAACTAGGCATAAATGCTGCTAAGTCAGAAGATGTAAAAGCTTTATAAAGACGATCTAATCAAGTTGGGAAAATGGTCCAGAAAATGGCAAATGCCTTTCAACTGTGGGAAATGCAAAGTTATGCACATGGTTATAGTAACCCACAAACATAGTTGTATTCACTGCAAGGTAATGAAATAGAAAGTGTGGACCAGGAAGAAGATCTTGGCATTATTATTAGCAAAGATTTAAAGTTCACCAAACAGAGCATGAAAGTTGAAAAGAAAGCACAGAAACTTACAAATTACATAAAGAGACAATTCAAATACAGAAACAAAAGGCATTGTACTACAGCTGTACACATCACTAGTAAGACCACATCTAGAATACAAGAGTCCAATTCTGGGCTCCTAGTATTCTTAAAATTTAGATAAACTGGAAGCAGCACAAGTTAGGGCCGCCAAACTAGTTCCAACAAAGAAAATTTAGATATCGACGGAGAATAGAACGTTTGAACTTATTTGATCTACAAACTCAATGACTAAGGGGACAGCTTATAAAGACATTCAAAATTCTTGAAGGAATAATAAATGTAGACTATAACCACCTCTTCATAAATCAGTCCAGAAGTATTGGATACAAACTGGAATTGAAAAGATACAAGACCACTCAAAGTGGCAATTTCTTTACATACAAAACAGGAAATCCATGGAACAGAATTCCAGCAGAAGGAGTGAATAGTAACACAGTA
The DNA here is from genome assembly GCF_036898095.1 of Palaemon carinicauda. Lineage (NCBI taxonomy): Eukaryota > Metazoa > Arthropoda > Malacostraca > Decapoda > Palaemonidae > Palaemon > Palaemon carinicauda. The sequence continues at coordinate 36,653,749 of NC_090754.1, read as the reverse complement.
AATGGATTTAAGAATAAGATAGACGAGACCATAAAAAATGTTATTTTTATTAATAAAATAAATTTTTGAATATACTTACCCGGTGATCATATAAGCTGTCAGCTCTGCTGCCCGACAGAAAAACCTAAGGACAAAATACGCCAGCGATCGCTATACAGGTGGGGGTGTACATCAACTGTGCCATCTGTCGAGCAGGTACTCAAGTACTCCATGTCAACACAGAACCAATTTTCTCCTCGGCCCACTGGGTCTCTATTGGGGAGGAAGGGAGGGTCCTTTAATATATAATCACCGGGTAAGTATATTCAAAAATTTATTTTATTAATAAAAATAACATTTTTCAATATTAAACTTAGCCGGTGATCATATAAGCTGATTCACACCCAGGGGGGTGGGTAGAGACCAGCATTACATGTTGACATTATTATGAGCTAAGTATTTTGTATTTCATTTTAGCAGTTATTCAAAATAACAAACATAAAATAAATAAGTACCTGGTAAGGAAGTCGACTTGAACAATTACTCTGCCTTTTTAAGTACGTCTTCCTTACTGAGCCTCGCGATCCTCATAGGATGCTGAGCGACTCCTAGGAGCTGAAGTATGAAGGGTTGCAACCCATACTAAAGGACCTCATCAAAACCTCTAATCTAGGCGCTTCTCAAGAAATGACTTTGACCACCCGCCAAATCAAGTAGGATGCGAAAGGCTTCTTAGCCTTCCGGACAACCCAAAAACAATAATAAAACATTTCAAGAGAAAGATTAAAAAAGGTTATGGAATTAGGGAATTGTAGTGGTTGAGCCCTCACCCACTACTGCACTCGTTGCTACGAATGGTCCCAGAGTGTAGCAGTTCTCGTAAAGAGACTGGACATTCTTAAGATAAAAAGACGCGAACACTGATTTGCTTTTCCAATAGGTTGCGTCGATTATACTTTGCAGAGATCTATTTTGTTTAAAGGCCACGGAAGTTGCGACAGCTCTAACTTCGTGTGTCCTTACCTTCAGCAAAGCTTGGTCTTCCTCACTCAGATGGGAATGAGCTTCTCGTATTAACAGTCTGATAAAATAGGATAAAGCATTCTTTGACATAGGCAAAGATGGATTCTTAACTGAACACCATAAAGCTTCAGACGGGCCTCGTAAAGGTTTTTAAAAAGAACTTAAGAGCTCTTACAGGACATAAGACTCTTTCTAGTTCATTTCCAACCATACGATAAGTTTGGAATATCGAACGATATTGGTCAAGGCCGAGAAGGCAGCTCGTGTTTGGCTAGAAAACCAAGTTGTAGAACATGTAGCCATTTCGGATGAGAATCCGATGTTCTTGCTGAAGGCATGAATCTCACTGACTCTTTTAGCTGTGGCTAAGCATATCAGGAAAAGAGTCTTAAAGGTGAGATCTTTCAGGGAGGCTGATTGTAGCGGTTCGAACCTATCTGACATAAGGAATCTTAGTACCACGTCTAAATTCCAACCAGGTGTAACCAAACGACGCTCCTTCGTGGTCTCAAAAGACTTAAGGAGGTCCTGTAGATCTTTATTGTTGGAAAGATCTAAGCCTCTGTGACGGAAGACTGATGCCAACATGCTTCTGTAACCCTTGATAGTGGGAGCTGAAAGAGATCGTTCTTTCCTCAGATATAAGAGAAAGTCAGCTATTTGAGTTACAGAGGTACTGGTCGAGGATACGGATACTGACTTGCACCAGTTTCGGAAGATTTCCCACTTCGATTGGTAGACTCTAAGGGTGGATGTTCTCCTTGCTCTAGCAATCGCTCTGGTTGCCTCCTTCGAAAAGCCTCTAGCTCTCGAGAGTCTTTCGATAGTCTGAAGGCAGTCAGACGAAGAGCGTGGAGGCCTTGGTGTACCTTCTTTACGCGTGGCTGACGTAGAAGGTCCACCCTAAGGGGAAGTGTTCTAGGAACGTCTACTAGCCATCGAAGTACCTCGGTGAGCCATTCTCTCGCGGGCCAGAGGGAAGCAACTAGCGTCAACCTTGTCCCTTCGTGAGAGGCGAACTTCTGCAGTACCTTGTTGACAATCTTGAACGGAGGGAATGCATATAGATCTAGATGTGACCAATCTAGTAGAAAGGCATCTAAATGAACTGCTGCTGGGTCCGGGATTGGTGAGCAAAATATTGGGAGCCTCTTGGTCATCGAGGTTGCGAAGAGATCTATGGTTGGCTGGCCCCAGGTGGCCCAAAGTCTCTTGCATACATCCTTGTGGAGGGTCCATTCTGTTGGAATTATTTGTCCCTTCCGACTGAGACAATCTGCCATGACATTCAAGTTGCCTTGGATGAACCTCGTTACTAGTGAAATGTCTAGACCTTTTGACCAGGTGAGGAGGTCCCTTGCGATCTCGTACCAAGTCTGAGAGTAGGTCCCTCCTTGCTTGGAGATGTACGCCAAAGCCGTGGTGTTGTCCGAGTTCACCTCCACCACTTTGCCTTGAAGGAGAGACCTGAAGCTTTTCCAGGTCAGACGTACTGCCAGTAGCTTCTTGCAGTTGAAATGCATTGTCCTTTGACTCGAGTTCCATAATCCCGAGCATTCCCTACCGTCTAATGTCGCACCCCAGCCTACGTCCGATGCGTCCGAGAAGAGAATGTGGTTGGGAGTCTGAACAGTCAGGGGAAGACCCTCTCTAAGGTTGATATAGTCCTTTCACCAAGTCAGACCAGACTTTATCTTTCCGGAAACCGGGATCGAGACCGCTTCTAGCGTCTTGTCCTTTTTCCAGTGAAAAGCTAGATGGTATAGAAGAGGACGGAGGAGTAGTCTTCCTAGTGACACAAATTGATCCACGGATGACAGTGTCCCTACCAGACTCATCCACAGCCTGACTGGGCAGCGTTCCTTCTTCAGCATCTTCTGGATGGATAGCAGGGCTGGGGGTTGATTGTCTTGTTCAGCAACGTCCTCATCAGAGGGTTCCTCATCCGAAACTGATGAGGAAACGGCAACGGAGTGGGCAACGTCTGACTCGCTGAATCCGGTCGCACTGGTGGATGCGTGACGGAGCCGGACGCAATATCATGGCACTGCTGCACAGTCTGTGAACTGTCAACAACCATGGGTGCGCGAGGAAGTACAGCGTCAACCCGAAACTGTCTAGACTGTCTGGGTTGTGCAGTCAACACCCTACCGGGTTGCTGAGGTTGACGCACTGCGTCACAACAAGTCACCTCTGCTGGTTGTTGAACGTCTTCCTAGTGACACACTGAACGTCAACCACCTCCGAGCGTCGCTAAACGTCAACGTGCGACTGGCAACCCACACTGGGTCGCATCGGTGGAGGAACCACCTCAACTGGCAGACGCGAGTAGGATACCTCAGCGTCAACAGGGCGCACAACCAACCGGTTGGAAGGTTGTTGGCCAGAAGGTTCTTCTCCGTATTTAAGTCCTCTATCAAGGACACAAGCTTGGACTGCATGTCTTGCAGCAAAGCCCATTTAGGGTCTACGGGAGCAGGTGTGGCAACAGACGGGGTTAGCGACTGAGGCGGAACCATTTACCATCCCTGGAAGCCTTGTTATGTGTGACATAATAGTACAGCAAAACTTCAAAGGCTCGACAAAAGTTGAGAAGTTGACCTGTAAACAACTTGGAGCGTCTCCTGGCTAGGCGCCAGGGCGAGTCTACCAGAATTGAGAAGTCTATCTGGGCAGAGGCATGAACTCCCAAGCCGAGAACTTCTCTCGTGTCCTAACAGACTCTCGCTCTATAAGCCAGTTTAAAAGAAGGGAAATCAAAGGCTGTATCCCTAAAACTCCTCCTGGCGCAAAAACCAGTCGCCTAGCCAACGTAACGCTCTCTAGGAGAGCGAGAGAGCACTAGCTTAACAACAACGGCTTCGAAGTAGTTAGGCCTAGTGTAAGTTCTGACGTTAGGCGAACGAGGAGCAGCAGTTACAAGATCCGGACGAAGATCCTTAAAAAATCATCATGATTTAATTAAAGTCCATAGGAGGCTAAGCAGCTTAAGGCTCCTCTCCAAATGACAGAGTCCTCAAAGGAATATCAGTAGGAGGGAGAACAGCACTTTCTCATCTACAGGAACCTTGTCAGATAAAAGCTAGGTTATCTCAGTGAGGGTCTCACTGGTGCATTAGCAGCAGACCAGAAGGCAACGTTATGTAACTGCTTGACAGTCTGTGAACTGTCAAAAACTGAACTGTCAACCACAACAGGTGCGTGAGGACATACAGCACTGGTGCATTAGTAGCAGACCAGAAGGCAACGTCATGTAACTGCTTGACAGTCTGTGAGCTGGCAACAACCATAGCTGTGTGGGGAAGCAAAGCCTCTACTCCTGACTGACTAGTCTGCTGCGGGCGAGTAGCGGTAACCACAGTGGGTTGCGGAGGTTGACGCACAGCGTCAAAACAAAGCAACTTAACTCCACCCTCCTGTTGTTGTGGTAACTCGCGAACGTCAACGGAGGGTAGCGTGCGTCTGTGAACGTCAACGTGCGGCTGGCAGGGTACACTGCGCATGGGTGGTGGAACTCTCACAGGCGGAGTGCGGGAGCAGATAGCGTCAGCGTCTACTGTACGCACAACCGTGGTTGGTTGTAGGCTAACTGGTGCAGCGTCAACCTTCTCCGCACGATACTCCTGCATAAAAGATGCTAACTGTGTCTGCATAGACTGTAGCAAAGACCACTTAGGGTCTACAGCAGCAGGTGCGGCAACAGACGGTGTTACTGCCTGTTGCGGTACCACTTTGCCTCTCTTAGGAGGTGTGCAGTCATCGGAAGACTGCAGCGAGTCCGAACTGACCCAGTGGCTACACCTGGACCGTTGGACTTGCGCGGAAGGGACCGACTTGCGCTTAATAAGCTGCGAGACCTTGGTCCAAGGTTTCTTACGAGAAACCTCTTCCGCAGACGAGAAGTAAATGGGCTCTCTCGTCTTTGTGTGGGTGGGGCGATCTTGGGTAGATACGCCCGAAACCACGGAGGGAAAACGTCTGTTCGTTGATCAAGGCCTGACGAACCCATAAGTCGTTCGACATTACTTCTCCCCTGGGCTTGGGAGCTTGCAAGAGGTCCCGGACTAGGTGAACGACAGGCACGAACAGACGAACCCTCGGACGCAACACTGTAACACTTTGCGCATATCACTTTATCACTTCGATTTTCTGTTTTGCACTTATTTCACTGAAATCGAAACTTTTACTGATTTCTACCTGAAACACGCAATTCTACCCTTCATTAAAAGGTAGTAATTGCGAAAACAGTCGTATAATGCAGCTCATTAATACTAGCAAAAACAGAAAACATATATAAAGATAAAGAATTCAGTGGCTGGGAAAGACTAAACACTAGTTCAAATAAACTACGTTTACAATCTCTCACCGCACATAGCCTGGGGACAAAAATAAAACCCTAGAAACGTTTTACCTTCTTCCCCGTACAGCGACTAGGGAGGAGAGTAACACGAGAACAACGTTACCCGCTTGAACGGAACGTTTTTTTTTTCCTCTCTCTCCCTCCGTCTCTATCTCTCTTTCTCTCTTGATTTCGCACCTGAGAGAAGAGCCCGATTATATATCGTCAAAACATGTTATTTGGCTAAAGGAAAAAACAAAGGTTTTCCAAATAAAAAGTTCCTTTAATTTAGAATTTAAACCATTTAAGCTAAGAAAGAATGAACGAAACGTCAGAATCGATTTACTCTTACTGCAAAGTGAAACCGTGATACACTCTCTCTCTATCGTAACGATAGAGCGCATGTTGAACGTCCTGAACGTCAACAACTGCGTAGTCTAAAAAACTAAACGTTAGTTCATCTTTGAAAACAGTACGAGACTATCAAAGAAATTCTTTCATAAAACATTAAATTTAAAAAGTTTTAAATTCTTTAAAGGCTAAATACGATATAACGGGCTCAACGTTGATTAACTTCGGTTCCAAGTTAGGACCGCCTACTATCAGGAAAGGTCGCATATAAACAAAACATAAAAATTTATTTTTTATATGTTTATAATAAATGGAAAGTTAATCGAAGAGGCCTAAAAAAGGCGGAGAGATATAAAATATATAGATCTATAACGTGTTAAGCAAAATTACTAAAAACCTAAACACACTTCCGTCTAAGGGAAGGGTCGGCCATTTAAAAGTGAAAGAGAGTCCATACTCTCTTTGTCACCATAATTAAATCTATCCAAAACGAGTTCAAGTTCTGAGATGAAGATAAAACCCCTGCATAGCGAAAGCTCAAAACTAGAATAGTGTACTTCACCAAATAGTTGTGAAAACAAATCCAGTTAGTAACAGCGTATTTAGTAGGTCTTGCCAGTGGCACGACAGAGAGAAAATTGGTTCTGTGTTGACATGGAGTACTTGAGTACCTGCTCGACAGATGGCGCAGTTGATGTACACCCCCACATGTATAGCGATCGCTGGCGTATTTTGTCCTTAGGTTTTTCTGTCGGGCAGCAGAGCTGACAGCTTATATGATCACCGGCTAAGTTTAATATTGAAAACTCTCATTTTACTGGGTTTTAATCCTTTTCCTATACGGATGTGCGATCATTTTCCTACACGGATGTGCGATGTATAACCATCTTAGAGTAAAAGTGGCTTAAAAAACAATTGAGCGTTTTACCAATAAGAAATTTGAAAAGATATCATTCAAAGAGGAATCTTGTGATTTGCGTTTTTAGAGGGAGATTGGAAATTAAAGTTATAAGAGCTCTGACTGCAAGATGGAAGAATGAAGGCAAGAAGAGAGGAGGTAAAATTAAGGCTATAAAGCCTGTGTAGCTACTGTAAGGATTGAAGTAACACCTACAGAGAGCCCTTAGAGTTGCACTGATGGCACCAAGCCCTTCTGGTTTTTGAGGGACAGAGAAGAGAGGATAAGGTTTGAGTTACACTATGTTACTGCATCGAGGAATAAAAAATATAACATTAAAGTAGCAAAGTTATGCAAGATCAATTTCCCAACAACTAAACCAATGGTATCTTCAGAGGATGTGGGCACAGAAATAATTACTTGCAGGGTCAATAGTGGGTACTTTGTTTTTGGAAAGATTGTTATTACTTTGATAACTATCTATGTTCTGATTGTAAAGTATTTTAATTCATTACGATTCTAATCAACTTCAAGTTGGTTTCAAACTGGATAAATTGATACCAGTTACCTAATCAGTAAAAGAAAACTGGGCCAAAAGGCAAGGCCTAACAAAGATGTAAACTACGCAATGTTCCTTGAATCTACAAGAAGGGACCAAAAAGAAGTACCTGGAAACTACAGACCTGTGTGTCCAACCTAAGTGCTTTGCAAAATTTTTTAATCAATTATAGTAGATTCAAAAGTAAGACATTTAGAAAAAAAAAAAAACAATCTTCTGATACAGTCAACATGGTTTTAGACAAAAGAGATCCTTTGTGACAAATCTGTTAGAATTTTTCCACATGTTTAGTATATTTGATAAAGGCAGGGCAATAGACATCATTTACCTAGACTTTCAAAAGGCTTTTAACAAAGTCTCTCACAAAAAATTAATGGTTAAAATTACAGCACTAAGCATCATTGATGAGCCAGGTGAATGGAATGAAAATTGACCGACAAACAGAAAACAGAGAGTTGTAATCGATGGCGAAGCCTCAGAGTGGGCACCTGTTACAAGCGGAGTACCTCAAGTATCTGTCCTTGGCCCATTACTATTTTTTATTTGCATCAGCAGCAGAGATTTAGGATTAATTGGTAGAATAGCAAAATTTGTCAATACTAAACCAAGCATAAATGCTGCAAAGTCAGAAGACTTAAATCCTTAAGAGAAGATCTAATAAAGTTGGGAAAATGGTCCAGAAAATGGCAAATTACTTTCAACTGTGGGAAATGCAAAGTTATGTATATGGTTATAGTAACCCACAAACATATTAGTTGTACTCACTGCTGGGTAATAAAATAGAAAGTGTGGACCAGGAGGAAGATCTTGGCATTATTATTAGCAAAGATTTAAAGTTCACCAAACAGAGCATGAAAGTTGGAAAGAAAGCACAGAAACTTATAGATTACGTAAAGAGACAATTCAAATACAGAAACAAAGGCATTGTACTATAGCTGTACACATCACTAGTAAGACCACATCTAGAATACAAGAGTCCAATTCTGGGCTCCAAGTATTCTTGAAATTTAGATAAACTGGAAGCAGTACAAGCTAGGGCCCCCAAACTAGTTCCAACACTAAGAAAATTTAGATATCGACAGAGAATAGAACATTTGAACTTATTTGATCAACAAACTCAATGACTAAGGGGACAGCTTATAAAGACATTCAAAAAGGAATAACAAATGTAGACTACAACCACCTCTTCATACTTAGCACAAATCAGCCCAGAAGTATTGGATACAAACTGGAATTGAAAAGATACAAGACCACTCAATGTGGCAATTTCTTTACATACAAAACAGGAAATCCATGGAACAGACTTCCAGCAGAAGGAGTGAATAGTAACACGGTAAATTAATTTAAGAATATGCTAGATGAGGCCATAAAAACTCTCTATCCAAGACCAAATGAAGCTTCAGCGGATGGACTAAAAAGTCTTTGAAACATCCAAAGTCCTTGTAACTCCTTGTAACAAATGAGAAAAAGCCAAAATGGCTACACAAAAAGTCATGTAAAACCTGTCCATGATCCAGTGTATAATATCATAATCTTACGATTTCTGTAAATTGTGAAGATATCTAACCCTAAACATGGTTAAAATTATTTTAAAAAGGAGTATAGCAGATTATGAATTATACAGCATATCTCTATTTAAGAAATTAACGAAGTTTTGAGTACGATACCACAATTATTGTGAATTGCATAGGTGTAAAATACCTAACACATCTCTTACAATGTTATGAATTTTCCTTAAGAAAGGATATTGTTTGAAGACAGGCCTATTTTTGCACATCAATATTACATCAAACATAAAAACTACCTCTTTGATGTCGGCTACCCCCCAAAATTGGGGGAAGTGCCTTGGTATATGTATGTATGTATGTATAAAACTACCCAGAAATCAATACATTTTTAAAATGCAGCTTATGGAGATAGGTAAATAAAGCAATTTTATGGAAATGGAACTTTCGTACCTTAGCCAATGTAAGGAAATAAAAAGATCTTTGCCATAAATCCCGGAAACTTAGCACTTAAAATACTGTACATTAACCTGTCATGAGTCTTTAACGATTTATAGGCCTAATCCTATTTTTTCATACCAAATCAGTTTTAACACCTTTCAAACAACACGAACACACAAAAACAGCCATCGCATCGACAACTAGATATTCAAAAACTTATTACACAATTCTTCTAAAAATTATTCTAGTGTTATTTATCCCTTCTTTATGTCATGGGCACAAATGACGCAAGACAAGAAACAAAATGGAATTTCTGAACCGAGCTGTGCACCTTTTCAAAGAGCCCAGGTATCTCGCCATAACAAAAAGCTCTGAAATGCAAGACTTCAAAATGACTCTCATCAAATTCCTTGAAACACTTATGTTGAGTCCACTTATCATTAATCTTCAAAATTTTAATTAAGCTTGAACTTAAAGTTATGAAAAATTTGGAAATAACAGTTACCATCAATTACACATTAACTTCAAAAAGAGCATAAACATGACTGAAGCACATTGAATCACAATCCTTTTACATTAGATATACTTTTCACTACTTACATTACACAGTTCATTACAAATTTGATGCATTAGTCATTGACACAGTGTATACAATTTTACTAAAAATAGAAATGACAATACCAAAACCTGTACATTTGACATTATAACCTCCTACAACGTAAGCTTCTTAAAAATTCTGAAATATTTGATTCAAATAAGATAAATTACAGTATACCAAATTCTAAAATTTGATAAACCATTACAAACTTCAAGAATGAGGCTTTTGAGCAAGGTAATAATGGCATAACCCAGCCATAATTTTTCATGACTTTAGCTGTCAGAATAAAACCTGCATGAACAAGACAGCTGGATCAATAAGCAGACTAAAGACCAACATGTTTACCAGTACATGCTGCCGGCCTTTTGACAAGTACAATACAGTATATTCAAGCTAACACATTTGAGCTACAACTCTCAAGACACCAGTAAAAGAATGAACAAATTCTGTACATGGGGAATAAAATAACAGTCTAAAAAAACAAGTGATTACTCTAGTTAAGATCAGGATCTACTCATGGACTCTTTAGCTCTTTTTTGTGGTGGGGAATAAAATGGCAAATGCTGATGCTCAAAGAGGAGGGGGGCAGCGGGAGACTCCTCAGCCATATGAGGCGAGTGTCATTTTTTTTTATAACATTTCCAAAATTGGGATAAGGAAGGATTAAGGATGGGGAGTGGGAGATCTGAAATTGGAGGTGAGCATCAGGATAAAATAAGAGAATTTCTTTATAATTACACCTTACTGAAAAATGTTTACAAAATCTCCCTTTAATTTTAATAATTAGCATGTTATTCTTCAAGGTATATTATTCATGTATCCCTGAGAGAGAGAGAGAGAGAGAGAGAGAGAGAGAGAGAGAGAGAGAGAGAGAGAGAGAGAGAGATTTACCAGTATGTATATACATTATTGAATTACCTAAAGTACCTGGAAGCAGTTTCCATAGATTGGAGTGCCCATTAAAATGCATCTAGTTTATATCCCATCTGCTTTATACATAATAAAAACTCCACTTTTACCTACACAACCATACGATTCCAAACTCTAACCGCTCCCTTTAGCTAAACACACACACTTTACACTTTGGTTTATTGGTCCAAAATATTTAAATTTTCATCTGACTATGCATTTCACAGCTGAAGTTTTTCAGTAATCAGCTGCTTGCTGAAGTCTCCTTCTAAACTCCTAATTAACGATTGATCCTTTTTAATATCGCAAAACGGTCACGCCATTTCGATTCTCTTATTTCAGGCAATAGGTTTAAAGTTAGTAATTCAGCAATGAACAAAGTTTTAGGAGTTGAATGAAATACTTGCCATAGCTTATTTCTATCTACCAAGACATTACGAACACTATTAAATATACTTGTCTCCGTTAAATCTGTAATATTAACTTGAACCTACTATAACCTCCAATATCCTAAATCTTTACATAGAGTAAATTTTCATTCACAAATATCTAATGAGCTAGACTCTACTTCATTTCACCAAATGGTCTTCATTTCTCTTATAATTACATATATTATATTTTAGACTTTCATTAACTGATATACCAAAGGTTATTCACTCATTTATCAACATTCATTTATACTGCCAATCATCCTTAGTTCATAATATATTTAGGATTGGATTGGATTGGATTTACAAATTTTGGCTATAAAACTCAGTGCTGGGCCTGTGGGACTATTCTGTGCCCAGCTGCAACTAGGGGATACCCTTACAACTACACTGAAGTAAGAGATAAAATATTGAAAAGAACTTAAGTAGAAGGACATAAAGCAAGTGCAGATAGGGTCAGAAGAGTGCAACTGTAGGTAGTGTCAGAAGAGTGCAAGTGCAGGCCTTAAGGTAATGTGCAAGTGCAGGTAGGGTCAGAAGGAACAAATAAGTGTAGGTCGAGTCAGAGCGAACGTGCCAGTGTAGGTAAGATCAGAAGGAACGTGCAAGTGCACATAGGGTCTTAAAGTAACATGCAAATGCAGGAAGGATCAGAAGGAACAGGTAAGTGTAGGTAGGGTTAGAAGGAATGTCTAAGTGCAGATATGGTCAGAAGGAATGTGCAAGTGCAGGTATGATCAGAAGGAACTTGAAAGTGTAGGTAGGGACAGAAGGAATGAGCAATGCAGGTAGGGTCAGAAGGAATGGGTAATGCAGGTAGGGTCAGAAGGAATGTATAAATGCAAGTATGGTCAGGAGGAATGTGGAATTTCAGATAGGGTCAGGAGGAATGTGGAATTTCAGATAGGGTCAGAAGGAATGTGGAATTTCAGATAGGGTCAGAAGGACCCTGCAATTTCAGGTAAGGTCAGAAGGAAAGTGTAAGTACAGCTAGGGTCACAAGGAAAGTGTAAGTACAGCTAGGGTCAGAAGGAAAATGCAAGTGCAGGTAGGTTCAAAAGGAATATGCTTGTGCAGGTAGGATCAGGTGAAATATGCGAGTGCAGGTAGGGTTAGAAGGAAAGTGCAAATGCAGGTAGGATTAGAAGCAACAAGCAAATGCAATTATTGTCAGAATGAACATATGGATGCAGGTAGGGTCTAAAGGAATATGCGATTGCATATAATGTCAGAAGGAACATGCAATTGCAGATAAGGTCAGACGGAACATGCAAGTGCCGATAGGGTAAGAAGTAACGTTAGAAAGACCCTTAGACAATGCCTACTAGAGACTTCTGGCGGTACACTAATGGCAATGTGACCCTATTGAGAGTTTATTTGATTTCATATCTATCCTTTCAATAACTGAAATTCTATGACCTTTAGTCTCCCCAACTGATGTTTCCATTATCTTCTTTTTCAATGGACCTTCATTGACTTATATTTCATTACCTGTGCTTTATTTGCCATTTAATCTATTACGTTTCATTAGCCTGCCTTTCCATTATGTCTCACTCTGTGTAATTTCTTAAATTTCTTGCAAAAGAGAGAGAGAGAGAGAGAGAGAGAGAGAGAGAGAGAGAGAGAGAGAGAGAGAGAGAGAGAGAGAGAGAATGCCACCTGTTGCAAATCAATAATAAGATCATAGGAAGGATGGGTATTGGGATGAAATTTGACTAATAATCAAGAATTATTCACACATTGAAGAATAAGATATATTAGCTACAAAGCTAGTCTTTACCTTCGTCATATAAATCAAAAGAAGTAACCTAGTTTGTTTTCATCCTTAGAAAACAGAATAGTAAAAGAGGAATACATTATTTTCTATAAAAGTGAAGCAAAAGTTAATTATTATACACGGTTTTCCTTACCAATCAACCAGAAATTTACAAAATATTATGATTTTAATATTTTCTTATTTAAGAAATAAAAGGGGATGGGGCAAATCTCTCGCTAGTCTTATGATTGTTTGGCAGACAGCATAAGAAGAAAAGCTCGAGGTGATGCATGCGAGTAACATACCTTGAATTTCATTGATACAGAAGTTCTCTTTTATATATCCCCCCAAAAGCAGAATCATTATGTATAAATCTTAAATCCACTAATTACAAAGATTTTTTCAATTGGATATTAATTCACAGAGCAATGCTACATTAGTCTGGAGCCTAAAAAATTGACAAGAAATGGAACTCTTGAAAACAAGAGTGATTGAAAAAAAATAAAACTCGGAATTACTTGAATAGAAACAAGAAAACAATGAGCAGCAAGAAATAATCAATCTAATGAGTGCACGAAACAGCTCCTTTGACCAAGGTGTGTATTGGATAACTCCATATACAAAGGATTGCTCTAAATAACTGCATAGGCAATATAGTGCTCCAAACAACTTATTAGATCACTTCATTATCTTTTAATTGCCCAGGAAAACCCCATAGAAATGTTCTAAACACTAAAGATTAAAATGTCCAGAATAACATCCAAGACCAAGAAGGGTCATGAATAACTAAATGGAAAAAGAAATGAGGCCCAAATAACTCCATAGACAAAGTAGTGTCCTTAATAAAACCAGTGGGTGCTACAGAAAATTCTACAAACAAGGGAATACTCAAAATTGGCTTATTGAATCAAGACACTCCTCGAATAACTCATAGATAAAAGATTCCAAGATTACTGCATATACTAATGAGCATCCCAAATAAAAAACAAAACATTTAGAGCCTGAATTTCTCCACAATCAATGATTAAGGAGTTCCTGAGATAACTCCATAGACCAAGGAGTGCTACGAAAGAAGTGCTTAGCAAATCAGAAGTAGGGAGTATAATCACGAAAGCATGGTAAATCAAGGTATTACCCAATCTTTTCCAACAGGAAATTTATAAAAAAAGAATTCTGCAAGACATTTTCAAATACAGTAGCATATACCAAAAAACCTAATACTAAAGAAAGCCCTTTATACCCCCAAAGGCACTAAAAATATATGCTTTAAACAGAACTATCTGAAAAAAAGTCTGTAAACAAGGATTGCTCGCTAATAACTCTAGAGAAAGGAATACCAAAAGTAACTCCCCAGGCCCAAGAATAAACAAACAAACAAACAAGGCTGTATCATTCCCTCGCAAAAACAATTCCAGGAAATATTTTAAATCTCTTGAAACTGAACTGGCCCTTCCAAAACTGTCAGATAAGAGTGGCCTATAAATTTCCTTTAGGCAAGCATAACTTTGACTTAGAAAAGCCTTGTAAAACTTTGCAAACCTAAGTATGAAGGACAATATTTTGTAATGATATGAGAAGATCATAACCGTTTACCTAATGTTCTTAAAAATGTTTACAACTAACAATAAGAGCCCCAAAGAAGAAAAGCATAGATTTACTAGTGTCCTTAGGGTGATAATCTCTGGAAACCAACATGAGAAATTATTACCATTATTAAGAAATAGTTTTGGTTGGTATTAATTTCATCAAACCATTTAGTTCTCCAGATAACTAGAAATATTCTAAATTTAAACTCAATTTCAATAATTTCCTCCAGTAGCAATTAGACAAAAGGGATTTTATCTACTCCTTAAAAAGGAGACAAACCAGAAGCCTTCAGAAAACCTGAGATCTAAAGGAACCTAAGCTGTGAAATCATCATTACATCTCTGAATTAGATCCACATTTCATTTTCCGTATAGAAAAACATAATAAACTATCATTAAAAGAGAAATAAACTATCTAAATTACCATGCTTCAGGACTTAATTGGGAATAAATTAAATAACCTTTGAACTTTGTAGAAAGCTTCAACTCCTTAACAATGCTAGTATTTCCAACTCATCAAACAATCAACATTTAACCAATGATAGAATATCAGCCCTCAAAAAGATTCATGAAAAGACTTTAGAAGACTTTGGGAAAAGCAGGATGCTGTAAGCCCAAAGGCTCCATAAAGGAAAATAGCTTAATGAGGAAAGGGAATAAGGGAACAGAGAGAATGGTGGGCCTGAGTGTATCATCAAGCTAAGAAACTATAACCCAAAACAGTGGAAAACCAAGGTACACAGGTTATGACACTACCAAAGACTAGAGAGCAATGGTTTGCTTTTGGAGTGTCCTCTTTTTAGAAGACCTGTTTACCATGGTTAAGGTCTCTTTCCAAAACCAAGTGGAAAGTAGCTACTGAACAATTACAGTGCAGTAGTTAACCCCTTGAGTGAAGAATTTTTTTTTTGGTTATCTTAGTCTTGTCATGTGTATGAGGAAAGAGGAAAAAATGTAAAGAATAGGCCAGACTATTCGGTGTATGAGTAGGCAAAGGAAAAATAAGCCATGACCAGAGAGGGATCTGACCAGTCAAAGGACCCAATAACTCTCTAGCAGTAGTATCTCAATGGCTGGCTGGTGCCTTGGCTATCCTACTACCTACATAATTTGCAGTTTTAGCCTCCCAACTTAAAGAAGCCATTAACAAGAATCCCATCCATCAAGTGGTTCCATCTAATTCCTGATGCATAGAATATAAAACTATTTTCAGATCTACTGATCTATCCTAGTACTGGTCAAAATGAAATTGGAAAAGTCTTATTCTGAATTGAGCATGGGGAATAAATATCTCTAAAGATGCCTTGGTTCCTAAGAGACTCATCCACTTATGTCTGAACAGATCTTTTGTTTTCTTGAACTCTTTGACTATAAGGAGAAAATTCTGAATTGTGTTCTCCAACTCAAAAGCCCCCCCAAAAAACAAATAAAAAGGAATCAACTCGACTTGTTGAAATTTACCAAAATTCATAGTCTCAATAGCAAATTTAAGACCTTTTTGATAAGGAAGAAGATATTCCAAACTGTTCTTGAGATCCAACCAATAATGATATCATTGCTAGCTAAAATACAACCGAATTTGAAAAAAAGGATTCTATACGTCCAAGGGCTCCAAAAGGGAATAAAGCCCAGTGAGGAAAGGAAGAGACCTCTAACTCAAGACAGTGTAAGACCATGGTACAGTGGCTATGGCACTACCCAAGGCTCGAGAACAATAGTTTGGTTTTGAAGTGTCCTCTTAGATGGCCTGCTTACCATAGCTAAAGTCTCTCTTCCACCCTTACCAAGTGGAAAGTAGCCACTGAACAACATAGTTTAGTAGTTAACCTTTTCAGTGAAGAAGAATTTTTATTTTGATGTTGTCAGGTACATGAGGAAAGAGGATACTTTATAAAGAATAGACCAGACTGTACGGTGTATGTGTAGTCGTCAAAGGAAAAATTAGCCGTAACCAGTCTAAGGACCAAATACCTCTCTAGCGGTAGTATCTCAATGGGTGGCTGGTGCCTTGGCCAACCTACTACCAGCAATATGATGTGTTCTTATTAAAAGCAAAGCTTAATGCCCTACAAATATTTATAAAATCAGAAGACCTAATGGAAAATAAGAATAGAAACAAAACCTTAAAACATCATAAGGTAAACCACAGGGTAAAAAACCCAGAATGGTGAAGTAGCTTTGTAGTCTATCAGCCTTAGTTCAATATCCACAGGTGCCAACAAGAGAATGGTATCATGGGAATACAATGAACAATAGAGATCATTGTATATACAAGATCTTCATCCAGAGGGACATCACCTGATTGAGAAATATCTGTACTTGTGGCAGTATACCATTTTAAAAACATAAATTATACCATGTAATTAGATTGAAGACTTTCTGTCATTTTTATAAAAAAAAAAAAATTACCAAAAGATAGCACAATGCTTGTTTAAAAAAAAATAAAAACTAACCATTTAATATAAGTACCAAAAGTTTTAGCTAAATATGTTTTCTGATTTAGAATAGTGCTACAATCAAGCGTTTGTATCATTTCAAATACTACATAGAAATTATAGCTATCAATTATGCAAAGAACAAATTTGCGTAACATAAAAATATTATCCTAAATGTGCTTAGAAGAATGACATACAAACATTGTGGTCTAATCTAAGTAGAATTAAGTGGTGCACAACTAAAAATCACATAACCTGATAAAACCAGATATTACCAAAATTTCTATACCTCATATATATATATATGAAAAAAATATAAGTCAAAATCTAAATTAATGACAATACATTAGTGAGAGTGGGATCTAATATTGAGGCCTCTAGTAAATTTAGTAAAACACAAGACGGCAAAAAATGAGATGGTGATCCAAATTATTGAAGTGGTGATTCAGTGATATTTTAAAGTTGCGAATAAAGTATAACTTAATTTTACACTATATTCTTTGTTGAAATTTTCAAAATATTGACAGTAAGATTTATAATAACTTGGACTTGATCTTTATAATGGAAAAAGAAAAGTATATTGCACAGACAGCAATAAATTTAAGGATTTTAAGAAAAATATTAGTTTTCCACTTGAATTCTATCGGCTAATTTTAACAAATTAATTACTCAATATCAAGGTACTTATGGCCTCACTGTAACCATCTCCATAAAAAAATTTTGACAATTATAAATTCTCCCCACAACTAAAACTATGGCATGTATTTTATTTCATGAAGTCGCAGATCCTCATACAGTAGAACAGAAGTTTTCTTGTAATTAATGGGCATCACCATTATATCTGTCGTCAGTCATTTGCTAATCTTCAGCACGCAACCACTGTACCCTGGAAAAATATTTTAGGAATTACTCCTCTTACAATTTGGGGCAAATATCTCTTGGATAAGCCAACTGAAACATACAATAAAATATCATAAGAACTTCTATTAAACTAGATTATAAAAAAAAAATATTTTTGCTTTTCATAGTTATTCTTTCATGAAAACCACCTGCATTCAATAGATTTAGTTTATGAAAATAAATTTGAAAATGTGATTTAAATAATTTTGATAGTTTATAAAAATAAATTTGAAAATGTGATTTAAATAATTTTGATTTTACATAAACTAAACAGATTTCATTCCGGAATTTGCTAAAAAATAGTGTTCTTAGATGAAAATTAGCTTTAACAAATGGAAAGTATGGCATCAATTGGTATGCACATAATTGTCTAGAAATTATAAAGAACATTTCAAGCAATTTATGGAGTAACATTTAGAATATTATAAAACACGACTTCTCAATATGGAAGTACAGTAATTGATTTCTTTATATAAAATCTTCTTTCAAATTGATAAACAAGAATGATTAAAACATTCAATTTACAAAAGATCTAAGTTATACAGTATTAAATTTCAAATTTCAAACAATTTATGTAACTTTTATGTAAATAACTTTCCAAAATTCTAAAAGAAACTATCTACAATTTGTATAGATTTGCCTTATTTCGTATATACAACTGCTAGCTGAATTACTCAATCCTGAAATATGGTACCTGTATCATATAATCTTCATAAGTTGCAAGAACAAATGAATCCTTTTCTAGTCCACTGCAGGAAAAAGGCATTAGACATGTCAACTTACAAGTCTGGGGTTTGGCCAGTTTTCATCACCAAGCTGGCCAGTATGGATTGGTGATGGTGGGAGATTTTTCTCTAATCGCTCACAACAAACCAACCTTTTATGGGTGGCCTTGACTAGTAAAGCTTTGCTGATCATGGTGATATACAAACCTTTTCACCATGTAAGGTATCGCCAATCAGAAAGAGATACATATATAGTATACATAAACAGTAATGTGTTGTTGTTTTATAGTTTCCCTAAAATTTTGTGGATGTGTTTACATATATATATATATATATATATATATATATATATATATATATATATATATATATATATATATATATATATATATATATAGATATACATATATA
The DNA here is from genome assembly GCF_036898095.1 of Palaemon carinicauda. Lineage (NCBI taxonomy): Eukaryota > Metazoa > Arthropoda > Malacostraca > Decapoda > Palaemonidae > Palaemon > Palaemon carinicauda. Next base: position 36,634,906 of record NC_090754.1, on the reverse strand, counting down.
TATATATATATATATATATATATATATATATATATATATATATATATATATATATATATATATGTATATATATATATATATATATATATATATATATATATATATATATATATATTCATATATATATATATATATAAATGCATACATATAATTTGTGTTGGTGTTTTATAGTTTCTTTAACAATTTCCTCTTTTGACTAATATTACCAATTCCTAGCTATTCCTAATAGTGCGGGAGCTCACAGAGATTTGTATTACATCTCGAGTACTTAAGGTTTGAGAGCTAAAATCATCAGCTAGTATGATGGGGATCCCCGAATGGTCATTCTTAAGTTATGCCGTTGGTGCGTTGAGTAGGGGGCGCAGCTTGAACTGCCCCCCAAATCCGGTTTAAATTGCATTTTGGAGTGCATCAATCAAACCTTTGATAAAAGTTTCGTTTTGGCACTGTGATTACAGATGTGCCATTCTTAAATGGTGCAATTGGTGTAAAACGCATTTAAGAAGGGCTCAAAGGGGCGCTACTGTCACATTTAAATCACAATTTGAGTACACCAATGAAAGTTTGTGGCAATATACCTTAGAGCTTCCTGATGAAGAATCAGTAATTTTTAAGTGTCAAATTTGGTGCAAAACCCATTTAAGAACGACCTAAAGAGGGCGCTATTTTTTGCACATTTAAAACATGTCTTACGTACATTAATGAAACTTCGTAGAAATATGTTATTTTCCTTAGTAAAATAAATTTTTGAATATACTTACCCGATGATCATATAGCTGCATCCCTGCTGCCCGACAGAAAAAACCTACGGGAGGAATACGCCAGCGATCGCTATACAGGTGGGGTGTACATCAACAGCGCCATCTGTCAAGTAGGTACTCAAGTACTCTATGTCAACAACGAACCAATTTTCTCCTGTCCCACTGGTTCTCTATTGGGGAGGAAGGGTGGGCCCTTTAATTTATGATCATCGGGTAAGTATATTCAAAAATTTATTTTACTAAGGAAAATAACATTTTTCAATATCAAACTTACCCGATGATCATATAGCTGATTCACACCCAGGGGGGTGGGTAGAGACCAGCATAACAAGTTGACATTATGAGCTAAGTATTCCGTATTTCATTTTAGCAGTTATTCAAAATAACAAGCATAAAATAAATAAGTACCTGGTAAGGAAGACGACTTGAACAATTACTCTGCCTTTTTAAGTACGTCTTCCTTACTGAGCCTCGCGATCCTCATAGGATGCTGAGCGACTCCTAGGAGCTGAAGTATGAAGGGTTGCAACCCATACTAAAGGTCCTCATCAAAATCTCTAATCTAGGCGCTTCTCAAGAAATGATTTTGACCACCCGCCAAATCAAGTAGGATGCGAGAGGCTTCTTAGCCTTCCGGACAACCCAAAAATATTTCAAGAGAAAGATTAAAAAGGTTCTGGAATTAGGGAATTGTAGTGGTGGAGCCCCCACCACTACTGCACTCGTTGCTACGAATGGTCCCAGAGTGTAGCAGTTCTCGTAAAGAGACTGGACATTCTTAAGATAAAAGACGCGAACACTGATTTGCTTTTCCAATAGGTTGCGTCGAATATATTTTGCAGAGATCTATTTTGTTTAAAGGTCACGGAAGTTGTGACAGCTCTAACTTCGTGTGTCCTTACCTTCAGCCAAGCTTGGTCTTCCTCATTCAGAAGGGAATGAGCTTCTCGTGTTAACAGTCTGAAAATAATAGGATAAAGAATTCTCTGACATAGGCAAAGATGAATTCTTAACTGAACACCATAAAGCTTCAGAAATGCCTCGTAAAGGTTTTTAAAATAGAACTTAAGAGCTCTTACAGGACATAATACTCTTTCTAGTTCATTTCCAACCATACGATAAGTTTGGAATATCGAACGATATTGGTCAAGGCCGAGAAGGCAGCTCGTGTTTGGCTAGAAAACCAAGATGTAGAACATGTAGCCGTTTCGGATGAGAATCCGATGTTCTTGCTGAAGGCATGAATCTCACTAACTCTTTTAGCTGTGGTTAAGCATATCAGGAAAAGAGTCTTAAAGGTGAGATCTTTCAGGGAGGCTAATTGAAGTGGTTCGAACCTGTCTAACATAAGGAATCTTAGAACCACGTCTAAATTCCAACCAGGTGTAACCAAACGACGCTCCTTCGTGGTCTCAAAAGACTTAAGGAGGTTCTGTAGATCTTTATTGTTGGAAAGATCTAAGCCTCTGTGACGGAAGACTGATGCCAACATGCTTCTGTAACCCTTGATAGTGGGAGCTGAAAGAGATCGCTCTTTCCTCAGATATAAGAGGAAGTCAGCTATTTGAGTTACAGAGGTACTGGTCGAGGATACGGATACTGACTTGCACCAGTTTCGGAAGATTTCCCACTTCGATTGGTAGACTCTAAGGGTGGATGTTCTCCTTGCTCTAGCAATCGCTCTGGTTGCCTCCTTCGAAAAATCTCTAGTTCTCGAGAGTCTTTCAATACTCTGAAGGCAGTGAGACGAAGAGCGTGGAGGCCTTGGAGTACCTTCTTACGCGTGGCAGACGTAGCAGGTCCACCCTTAGGGGAAGAGTTCTGGGAACGTCTACTAGCCATCGAAGTACCTCGGTAAGTTATTCTCTCGCGGGCCAGAGGGAAGCAACTAGTGTCAACTTTATCCCTTCGTGAGAGGCGAACTTCTGCAGTACCTTGTTGACAATCTAGAACGGAGGGAATGCATATAGATCTAGATGAGACTAATCTAGTAGAAAGGCATCTAAAAGAACCACTGCTGGGTCCGGGATAGGTGAGCAAAGTATTGAGAGCCTCTTGGACATCGAGGTTGCGAAGAGATCTATGGTTGGCTGGCCCCAGGTGACCCAAAGTCTCTTGCATACATCTTTGTGGAGGGTCCAATATGTTGGAATTATTGTCCCTTCCTACTGAGATAATCTGCTAAGACATTCAAGTTGCCTTGGAAGAAACTTGTTACTAGTGAAAAGTCTAGACCTGTTGAACAGAAGAGGAGGTCACTTGCGAACTCGTACCATGTCAGAGAGTAGGTCCCTCCTTGCTAGGAGATGAACATCAAAGCAGGGAGTTGTCCGTGTTCACCTCCACTACTTTGCCTTGAAGGAGAGACCTGAAGCTTTTCCAGGTCAGACGTACTGCCAGAAGCTTCTTGCAGTTGAAATGCATTGTCCTTTGACTCGAGTTCCATAATCCCGAGCATTCCCTTCCGCCTAAGGTCGCACCCCAGCCTACGTCCGATGCGTCTGAGAAGAGAACGTGGTTGGAAGTCTGAACAGTCAGGGGAAGACCCTATTAAAGGTTGATAAAGTCCTTTCATCAAGTCAGACCAGACTTATCTTCCGGACACCGGGATCGAGACCGCTTCTAGCGTCTTGTCCTTTTCCAGTGAAGAGCTAGATGAAACCGAAGAGGACGGAGGTGTAGTCTTCCAAGTGACACCAATTGAACCACGGATGACAGTGTCCTAACCAGACTCATCCACAGCCTGACAGGGCCGTGTTCCTTCTTCAGCATCTTCTGGATGGATAGCAGGGCTGGGGGTTGATCGTCTTGTTCAGCCATGTCCTCATCAGAGGGTTCCTCATCCGAAACTGATGAGGAAACGGCAACGGAGTGGGCAACGTCTGACTCGCTGAATCCGGTCGCACTGGTGGATGCGTGACGGAGCCGGACACAAGATCATGGTACTGCTGCACAGTCTGTGAACTGTCAACCATGGGGAAGCGAGGAAGTACAGCGACAACCCGAAACTGTCTAGACTGTCTGGGTTGTGCAGACAAACCCTTATCGGGTTGCTGAGGTTGCCTCACAGCGTCACAACAAGTCACCTCTGCTGGTTGTTGAACGTCTTCCCAGTGACACACTGAACGTCCACAACCACCTCCGAGAGTCGCTTAACGTCAAAGTGCGACTGGCAACCCACACTGGGTCGCACCGGTGGAGGAACCATCTCAACTGGCGGACGTGAGTAGGATACCTCAGCGTCAACAGGGCGAACAACCAACCGGAAGGAAGGTTGTTGGCAAGAAGGTTCTTCTCCGTAAAAAATCCTCTATCAAGGACTAAGCTTGGACTGCATGTCTTGCAACAAAGCCTAAGGTCTATGGGAGCAGGTGTGGCAACAGACGGGGTTAGCGACTGAAGCGGAACCATTTACCCTCCCTGGAAGCATGTTATGCTTTAATTAAAGTCCATAGGAGGCTAAGCAGCTTAAGGCTCCTCTCCAAATGACAGAGTCCTCAAGGGAATATCAGGAGGAGGGAGAACAGCACTTTCTCATCTACAGGAACCATGTCCGAGAAAAGCTAGGTTAACTCAGTGAGGGTTTCACTGGTGCATAAGCAGCAGACCAGAAGGCAACGTTATGAAACTGCTTGACAGTCTGTGAACTGTCAAAAACTGAACTGTCAACCCCAACAGGTGCGTGAGGACATACAGCACTGATGTATTAGTAGCACACCAGAAGGCAATGTCATGTAACTGTTTGACAGTCTGTGAGTTGGCAACAACCAAAGCTGTGTGGGGAAGCCTCAACTCCTGACTGAATAGTTTGCTGCGGGCGAGTGGCGGTAACCACAGTGTGTTGCGGAGGCTGACACACCGTGTCAAAACACGGCAGCTTGTGGTAGCTCACGCACGGCAACGGAGTGCTCCGTGTGTCTGTGGGAGTCAGCATGCGTCTGGCAGGGTCGACTGCGCATGGGTGGAGGAGCTCTCACAACAAGAGTGTGGGAGCAGGCAGCCATGCCGGGCGCACAACCGTGGCAGGCTGTAGGCCAACGGGTGCATCGTCAACCTTCTCCGCAGTCGGAGTGTGGGAGCTGGCAACAACAAAAGCGGAGTGCTGGTGCGTGGGAGGGACTGCCGTGGGTTGCGGAGCATGCCGCATTGTGGCAAAACACGGCAGCTTGACAGCACCTTCCCACTGCTGATGCGGTAGCTCACGCATGTCAACGGAGGGTGCAGCATGAACATGCGTCTGGCAGGGTCGACTGCGCATCGGTGGTGGAGCTCTCACAGGTGGAGTGTGGGAGCAGGCAGCCGCAGTATCTGCTGAGCGCACAACCGTGGCAGGTTGTAGGTTAACAGGTGCAGTGTCAACCTTCTCAGCACGATACTCCTGCATGAAGGAAGCAAGCTGAGACTGCATATCTGCAGCATGGACCACTAGGGTCTATAAAAGACGGCAACAAACGGAGCTACTGTCCGTTGTGACTGAGGGTCTAAAACAGCTGGTGCGGCAACAGACGGAGTTACTGCCTGTTGCGGTACCACCTTGCCTCTCTCGGAAGGTGTGCAGTCGTCGAAGACTGCAGCGAGTCCGAACTGACCCAGTGGCTACACCTAGGCCGTTGGACTTGCGCGGAAGGGACCGACTTGCACTTAAAAGCTGCAAGATTTGGTCCATGGTTTCTGCGAGAAACCTCTTCCGCAGACGAGGAATAAATGGGCTCTCTCGTCTTTGTGTGGGTGGGGTGATCACGTCGGCAACGTGTGTAGATACTGTACACCCGAAACCACGGAGGGAAACGTCTGTTCGTCGATCAAGGCCTGTGGAACCCATAAGTCCTTCGACATTACTTCTCCCCTGGGCTTGGGAGCTTGTAAGAGGTATCGGACTAGGTGAACCACTGGCACGAACAGACGAACGCAACAATGAAATACTTTGCGCATATCACTTTATCACTTTTGATTTTCTGTTAGCACTTATTTCACTGAAATCGAAACTTTAACTGATTTCTATCTGAAACACGCAATCTTATCCTTCATTAAAAGGTAGTAATTGCGAAAACAGTTTTATAATGCAACAGAAAAACATAATTAAAGATAAAGAATTCAGTGGCTGGAAAAGAGACTAAACACTAGATCAAATAAACTACGTTTAAAATCTCTCACCGCATAAAGCCTGGGAACAAGAATAAAACTCTAGAAACGTTTTACCTTCTTCCCCTACAGCGACTAGGGAGAAGAGTAAAAAAAAACGAGAACAACGTTACCCGCTTGAACGAAACGTTTATTCTCCTCTCTCTCCCTCCGTCTCTATCTCTCTCTCTCTTCTCTCTTGACTTAGAACCTGAGAGAAGAGCCCAATTATATATCGTTAAAACATATTATTTGTTAAAGGAAAAAACTGAAAGGTTTCCCAAATAAAAAGTTCCTTTATTTAGAATTTAAACTATTTAAGCTAAGAAAGAATGAACGAAACGCTAGAATCGGTTAACTCTTACTGCAACGTGAAACCGTGAAATAATCTCTCTCTATCGTAACGATAGAGCGCATGTTGAACGTTCTGAACGTCAACAACTGCGGAGACAAAACTAAACGTTAGTTCATCTTTGAAAACAGTACGAGACTATCGAAGAAATTCTTTCAAAAACATTAAAATTAAAAAAGGAATAAATTCTTAAAAGGTAAATACGATATGACGGGCTCAAAGTTAATTAACTTCGGTTCCAAGTAAGGACCGCCTACTATTAGGAAAGGTCGCATATAAACAAACATAAAAATTAATTTTATAAGTTTATAATAAATGGAAAGTTAATCGAAGAGGCCTATAAAGGCGGAGAGTTATAAAATAAATAGATCTATAACTTGTTAAGCAAAATTACCAAAAACCTAAACACACTTCCGTCTAAGGGAAGGGTCGGCCATTTAAAAGTGAAAGAGAGTTCATACTCTCTTCGTCACCATAATTAAATCTATCCAAAACGAGTTCAAGTTTTGAAATGAAGATAAAACCCCTGCATAGCGAAAGCTCAAAACTGGAATAGTGTACTTCACCAAATCGTTGTGAAAACAAATCCAGTTAGGGACGGCGTATTTAGTAGGTCTTGCCTGTGGCACGACAGAGGGAAAATTGGTTCGTTGTTGACATAGAGTACTTGAGTACCTACTTGACAGATGGCGCTGTTGATGTACACCCCACCTGTATAGCGATCGCTGGCGTATTCCTCCCGTAGGTTTTTTCTGTCGGGCAGCAGGGATGCAGCTATATGATCATCGGGTAAGTTTGATATTGAAAAATTCTTTAGACCTTCCTGATAAAGGATCAACGTTTCTTAAGAGTCGAAGTTGGTGCAAAACCCATTTAAGAACGGCCTAAAGAGGGTGCTACTATTAGGTTATTGAAAAGGCCTATATTCCCTTTCTTTAGGCCTATATATTCAATCATTTCTTCTCCACATGTACCACAACACGCTATTGTGAGCTCTTCTGTTTATGCTATCACTACTGTTGTTTCACGGAATATATAAGTGATAAAATTTTTTGAATAATACTAATTGTAACTTTTCTTTTCAGGGGCTCGTGATTATAAAGATTAGGGTTGCATAATACCAGTATAGTGGCAACTTTGCTTTCTATGGAAAATAGCCAGTTAAGAAGGGTTTAAACTGATGTTTTTATTATTGGCTTTGGCTGAATAATTGATCACAAATTTAGTAATATTTTGTAATCAAGTTTAAATTTTGATAACCCACTAACATATTGAGGTCTTTTGTGAGTTTACGGAGTTATTTCAAAATTTAAGGAAAACTCATAACAGAATCAGGACGACCAGACATGCGTATAGAGACTGGGGTCCTTACACCAGGTTCTTTGGTTGGGTTCCTCATAGGTAAACACTTCAACCAATGCCTGAGCCTCTAACCTCTCTTTGCCTTGCCTTCGAAAGCCTGCATTTCAATGCCTTTCTAGAAACATGAGATTACAGAGAAGAGCTTCGTACCCTGATATCTACTGTGAAAGGAAATACCAATACAGGAGAACATGGGATTGAGCTGGTTTTCAATGCAGATCTTTTTGAAAAATTTTCGAAAGACTATTCTAAATTCACCAAGACAACTGTATCAGGAGCTCATGGATACACTGCAAAGTTCTGGATGATGTATGTGGAGTACAAAAACATGTTTCACCAACTTAAAAGAGCTATCCGGACAAATAACATCGAGCTCTGTCTTCACACTTACACTGATTATTGACCTGTTCTTTGCCACAGACCACATCAACTATTCCCAGTGGTTAACAAAATACCAATTAGTGTTATTGAATATTGATGCGACTCATCCCGGACTTAGAGAGATACTTAATTGGGGTGTATACACAGTGCGAAGGACAGAACATGATTTCAGCAGAATTCTCGTAGATTTACAACTGGAACAAACTATTAATGCCGACGCCACATCTCGACTGACAGGAATCACCCCTTTATCTAATGACTACACCGCTCACCTTAGATGGATGGTAACAAAGGCTACCCGAGCATCATTCATTAGTCAGCAGCAAGAGAAGACAGGATTGATTAGCAAAGATGATGTCACTACAGAACTTAGGCCAAGACGAATTCAACATGACAATGAGGATCTTCAGAAAATCAACAAACAAATCTTAGATACGAACAATCTATTTGAAACGGGAAGTTTCAGAGGTATTGTACAATATTTCCACAGGAAAAGGTACCAATGATGAAATCCATGAAAGCCTCCTCTGTGTACCAACCAAAGGAAAAGTCAAGACACAAGGAATGCATCCAGGCTTGCATGAGTGATCTAAATAAAATTTGAAAATCTAATAAAGAAGGAAAAGCTGAAAACCTTTGTAAATGGCTGAGCAAGATATCGTCGGATAAATAACACTTAAGTTGCAGTGCTTAAGGGATCACGTGATCTGATGGGACATCTCCTTGTACTGTCCACCAAGAAGAGACATGACATGCAGCATATTCTCCAGTACCCATTGATTCCAATACCTCTGTCCTTGACCAGCCCTGAAGAAGTAATGTCAAAGACCGATAGGAGTGCACTCTTTAAAATAATGAGAGTAAATTGAAAGGTCTTGAACAGTAGCCAAAGCAGTTAAGTGCTTATAACATAGATGGACATTTTCTCTTATATACCTTGCCACTAAATTTGTCCCCACATACAGAGGACTAGCCAAAAGTATTCTTACCCAGAGTTTAACGTCAGCCAAACGCATACACATAGCCTTTGAGGACTATCCACAGACTTCAATTAAGGACACTGAAAGAGACAGGTGGGGACCTGACAACAGAACCTTCATCATCACAGGGTCAGAGCAGAGACGAGTGCCAAGAAATCTAAACGATGCCCTAAAGTCCTTCAAGAAGCAGTTACCTCAGTTTCTTATCAATGAATAGCAAAACTCTTCATATGCTAAAATTTTTGGGGATTGTGAAGTCTTCCTAGATGTCTAAGGGAAATGTTATAAGTTCCAGGTGACAGGGGGTATGATACAGCGAAACGCAGTAGATGGATTAGCCCTTATCAGCTGATCGTGAGAATTGACACAGTAGTCACTACATCCGACACCGATATTACAGAGAAATTATTGTACCACTGGCAATAGCTTTCAGCCAACATTATGGATGGATATAAGAACAGTTTCAAAGAGCAATCGTCATTAAGTCAGCCTGACTGCAATATGGAAGGAAATAATACCATATCTTTGTGCAGCAGTTCCAGCTTTCCATGCCTTCACAGGATCAGAGTATGCATCAGCGTTTGTCAGAAAAGGGAAGGTCAGGCCTCTCCAAACTCTAGGAAAGCAACCTGACTATCAGAAGACTTTCAGAGTAATGGCAATGAGCTCTACAATTTCTAGCACGACGAATGAAGCTCTTCAGAGGTTCACAGCCACAATGTATGGAGCTGAGGATAGAGAAAACACTTGGGTGAATGAATTCAGGTATGAGAAGTTTATGAATCATGGACCAAATGGAAATGGAAAACACCTACTAACCAATTTGAAGGGCATAGATGCAAGTGGACTACTACCTTGCGAAGACGAGCTCAGTCCTCACATTAAGCGTGCCTCCTTTGTTGCTAACAACAAAGAGCAGATCAAACTCTTATCGAGCAGCTTCCCTCTGAAGAAAATGGCTGGCAGTTGGTTGATGGCCATTATAAACCGGTTTGATTCAAAGGGGAGCAACTCCATGAATGCCTTATCCCAGAAACAGATGATTTAGAAGCATTGGAGAATGATGAGGACGACTTGGACATTGCATCTTCAGATGAAGATGAGTGTTGTGATGAGGATAACTAAAATCTTGTTACAGAAAGGCAGGCTGAGATGATAATTAACTATACCAGTAAATACTAGTTGAACTCATGATTATAAGTATATTCATATATCTTTCCCAGAGAGAGAGAGAGAGAGAGAGAGAGAGAGAGAGAGAGAGAGAGAGAGAGAGAGAGAGAGAGATATTCATCAGAAGTTTTAATGTTTCACCTTATAAACTTTAGCAATAGATTTATAGCAAATGTGAAACATGTACTGTATGTGTACACTAATTAATATGAATGCGTTTATCATAAGGCAGTTTTGGTTTCAAAGAGCATAATTACTTGCAAATAGACTAATTGGTGCCCGGTCATCCCCTGTAGCACATATTATTACATAGCAATGTTTTACCATATCTACTATCTTACAAAAGGTGTGAAACATTATATTTAAAGAAAAAATAATTCACGAGTTAAATAAGTTAGATATTAAATTATGATATCCAGGTAAATAGCATAAATGAAGATCGAATTGTGAACAGTATTGGCACGTATGGTATTTCCCTCTTCACCAGTGCACCTTTTCTTGTTTTCACGCTTCACCAGTGTACCTTTTCTTGTATTTACACTTAACCAGTGCACCTTTTCTTGTTTTCACTCTTCACCAGTGCACCTTTACTTGAATTCACTCTTCACCAGTGCACCTTTTCTTGTATTCGCTCTTCACCTGTGCACCTTTTCTTGAATTCATTCTTCACCAGTGTACTTTTTCTTATATTAATCTTCACCAGTGCACCTTTTCTTGCATTCACTCTTCACCAGTGCACCTTTTCTTGTATTCGCTCTTCACCTGTGCACCTTTTCTTGAATTCATTCTTCACCAGTGTACTTTTTCTTATATTAATCTTCACCAGTGCACCTTTTCTTGCATTCACTCTTCACCAGTGCACCTTTTCTTGTATTCACTCTTCACCAGTGCACTTTTTTTGTAAAAATAAATACTTAAATATATAAATTTGCAATTCCTTTGTTCTTCTATATCATATAAAACAAAGATTCTCACAGTTTTATTCATGGTACATAGAGAGGTCATGGCGCTAGAAAATATACCTTAATCCTCCATGTGCTAATATTGCACTCTCTTTAGGCCGCTCTTAAATGGGTTTTGCACCAACTTTGACTCTAAAGAATATTTCTACGAAGTTTCATTAATGTACGTAAGACGTGTTTTAAATGTGCAAAAAATAGCGCCCTCCTTAGGTCGTTCTTGAATGGGTTTTCCACCAAATTTGACATTTAAGAATTACTGATTCTTCATCAGGAAGCTCTAAGGTATATTGCCACAAACTTTCATTGATGTACTCAAATTGTGATTTAAATATGACAGTAGCGCCCTCTTTGAGCCCTTCTTAAATGCGTTTTGTACCAATTGCGCCATTTAAGAATGGCACATCTGTAATAACAGTGCCAAAACGAAACTTTTAACACAGGTTTGATTGATGTACTCCAAAATGCAATTTAAACCGGATTTGGGGGGCAGTTCAAGCTGCGCCCCCTACTCAACGCACCAACGGCATAACTTAAGAATGACCATTCGGGGATCCCCATCATACTAGCTGATGATTTTAGCTATCAAACCTTATGTACTCGAGATGTAATACAAATCTCTGTGAGCTCCCGGACTATAAACATAGTTTGTCATCTACCACTCGATGAGATATTTTCGTAGATTACCAGGTAATTAATTTTATAGGTCATATTCTATTCATGTTTACGAACAAATCTTCAAAACATTCAGCAAGGAAACCTTCAAACATACTTATAAAACACAGATTTAATAAAAATACAGAAATTTTACCATTAAGGATGATTTAATTCTAAGAAACCCCTGAAGTTTGTTCTATTCCTTGAGTATGTTTTGATTTACCCAACATGGAATTAGAAGTTTAGTATAGTCTTATCAATAAAACTGAACTAGAACTAATACTTACAAAACGGATTTTGAGCAAAGCGAAAAATCTATTTTTGGGTGAGGTAGCCATGTCGTCGTGATGGAAGTTCCTTCAAAGGTAGCTTCCTAGGTATATTTGTCTACAGTGATATATCCCAGAGAATTTACCAAAGGTATCCAGAATTCTAACTCCTGGAGCGAATATCCCTTAAAATTTTACGAAGGCACATCGCGTAATATCAGAGGACGTATTCTTGACACGTCTCATGGCTATCTACGCCCCCAATAGAGCTTTCACTTCGAGGGGAAAAAGAGGCAAGAATAAGGAGAGTCGTTAAAGAGACAACGCTCTCGACGCTCCCTACTGCTCTGCAAATAGTGCGCCAATCCGCCACCACGAGGTGCCACCAAGTCATTCTTTGTATCTTTGTAGGTGTTGCAGATACAGTACCATAGGGAGGGATTCATTATCCTTTTGTCCCAAAAGAGGGTGGGTCCTCAGGATGACATGGCTACCTCATCCAAAAATAGATTTTTCGCTTCGCTCAAAATCCGTTTTTTGTGCTCAGGCCATGTCGTCGTGATGGAAGTGTACCAGAGCATTAATGTATCTGTGGATTTTCAATAGTGCCGTTCATCTCGAGCTAAATCTTTCCTTTTGGTCTTTAGACCTAGAGACACTTGATGTTACCGTTATACATCAATCAGCTGATAATGAAATATGTCAGTACTTCCTACCCCCTACAGGGAAGAGTCTGGGTAGACTCGAAGAAAAAACCAAAGGATTGTGAGTTCATGGAACAATCTAGTAAACAGTTTATATATTAGTGTCCTCATATACGTAAAGTATAGTCTGTACTAGGATGGTATTGATCTGGACAGGTTACTGTACCTCCCGGGTCTGTCGATAAAGAGACGGACAGGTTTATATACGTGTAGGAAACCTTAAATAGTAAAATGAACAGTCTAGTACAATAAGATCTTACCTGTTTGCCTGGAACAATATGAATCTTAGTTCCGATATTTACTTAAATATCAAAAGAGTCAAGGATGCTCTGACTTAAACATACACTGGAATATTTGGGGCGAAAGAGATGCAAAGATTCGTTCTATTGTTTATTACAAAAATAGAAATCATGGTTGTATTCAATTACAATGTATGCTGAATAATTCTGCATAAAAGCATGAACAGTAATAACCGGAATAAATAGGGTTTACCTGAAAAGGAAAACAATAGCCACTCTAAGGGAAATATAAAAATTTCACTATACATTCTGTTGTTACTAGGAACACTGTGCATATAAGAATGCCTGGCACTTGTGTCAGTGTATTATGATTAATGTCACCTGTGTAGGGAGAACAGTCTATAGTGTCATCACTTAAACACAAAACTCAACATGATATACCTTACGAGTCTATCATGTACACCCTTCACTATAAGTCCCAAATAGTGCACTGTTCTTCGCAGTAATCAAGCAGCAGGTTTTATTACACTGCCCGCCGCCACCACATGAAATTTAATTTCTTGTAATTGCTTCGCGTAGTGCTTGAAGAAGACCCTCGAGGACTTCCATCCAGTGTAAGCATGAAGGCTTTCAAACGACATCGTTTAGAAGAAATTCAGAGACGAGGCAACTTTTCTCGGATCATGACCTGCGGGTGTACTGTCTGGATCTGCTCTGCGAATAAAGTAGGTGATTTTCGCCCTTATCTGTTTCAAGGATAACGTTGAACCAGAAGTTTCTCCCCTGAAAAGCTGACCTCCCTTAAAGTCTGAAGTTCTACGAAGATAGACCTTTAGGCATTCCACTGGGCAGAGGGATGCTTCTTCCTTCAGAGGGCAGATTCTCCAGAGACCCCATCTCTTAGTGGGCAGCTCGTTCTTGGCGAGAAACGTCGGGTCCGGAAAGAGGTTCAGTTCTCCATTGTCTGTCTCTGAACTGAATGTGGCCATCATCCCTCGAGAGGGCCACTATTTCGCTAACTGGCTCCCGAGGCTAGTGCAAATAAGAATATCACCTTCTGAGTCAAGTCTTTCAGCGAGCAATCCTCATTGTTCAGGGTTGATGCTAAATGAAGAACTTTGTCCAAAGACCATGAAATGGGCTTAGGAGGAGCTGCGGGCCGAAGTTTAGCGCAGGCTTTAGGGATCTTGTTAAAGATTTCGTTGGAAAAGTCTACCTGGAAGGCGTAAAGCATTGGTCTGGCCAGGGCAGATTTACATGTAGTAATCGTATTGGCTGTTAAACCTTGTTCATGAAGATGGATGAAGAAGGACAAACAGAAGTCCGTAGAAATCTCCTTAGGTTTCTTCGCCTTGACGAAGGCCACCCACTTCTTCCAGGAAGACTCATATTGTCTTCTTGTTGACTTTCACTTGTATTCTTCTAGGAAGTTAATACTGTCCCTAGAAATCCCGAACCGTTTCTTGACCACTAAGGCGAGAAAATCATGAGATGAAGGTTCTGGGTTTTCACTGATGAAGCTGAGACAGTCAATTTCTGCACTTGCTGAGTCAGAACTGGGTCCGGCAACGGAATCAGTTTCAGGCGTAGTTCCGTTACCAGGGGGAACCAAACGCTGTTGGGCCACTTGTGGGCCACCATTGCTGCTGTCCCCCGAAAGGATCTCAGTTTGTCGAGGACTTTCAGCAGAAGGTTGGTTGGAGGGAATAGGTAGATCTTGGACCATCTGTTCCAATCTATAGACATCGCATCCATTGATTCCGCTAGAGGATCCTCGTACGGGGCTACATACCGGGGTAGCTTCCTGTTGTCGGTCGTTGCGAAGAGGTCTATCTGCAGTCCTGGGACTTTGCGTAAGATGAAGGAAAACGATCTTGCGTCTAGGGACCATTCTGACTCTATCGGTTTGGTCCTGGATAGAGCGTCCGCTGTCACACTGCGGAACCCTTGAAGGTGGACTGCTGACAAGTGCCATCTCTTCTTCTCCGCTAGGTGGAGGATGGCTAGTATCACTTGATTTATGTGAGGCGATCTCGAGCCCTGTCGGTTTAGGCATCTCATTATGACTTCGCTGTCTAGAACCAGACGGATGTGGATAGAGCAGCAGAGTTTCAGTTTCTTTAGGGAAAGAAAAACTGCTATGGCTTCCAGGAAATTGATGTGGAAGGTTTTGAAGAGGGGAGACCAGGTTCCTTGGACTTTCCGATGATGAGAGTGACCTCCCCACCCCTCTTTCGAGGCATCTGTGTGAACGGTGACTGACGGTGGAGGTGGTTGTAAGGGAACCTTGTTCTTTAGGTTTTTGGCCTCCGACCATGGCTTGAGTAGGGATCGCAGACGATTTGGTATCGGTCTTTGTAGATCTCTTCGAGCGTTTGATGCGTATTTTCTCCAGACTCCTGATGCATCTTTTAATTGTGCTCTCAATACTGGATCTGTCACTGAGGCGAACTGGAGAGACCCCAACACTCTCTCCTGTTGCATTCTTGATATCCTTGTGGACCGAAGAAGGCTTTTGACAGATCCTGCTATCCTTTCCTTTTCTTTGATGGAATGGAAAGGCAGTGCGACTGCAAGTTCCAGTGGACGCCCAGCCACTGAAACTTTTGAGCTGGAGACAGTCGAGATTTTTCCAAGTTGATCTTGAATCCCAAGTGTTCCAGGAACTGGATCACTTCCTTGGAGGCTTGTCTGCACTCTTCTTCGGATGCTGCCCACACCAGCCAGTCGTCCAGGTAGGCTACCACCTGGATTCCCTTTAGGCATAGTTGATGAATGACTGCATTCGCAAGCTTGGTGAATACCCTTGGAGTTATGTTCAGTCCGAAGGGCATGGCTCTGAAAACATACTGTCTTCTTTGTAGTTTGAATCCCAAGTAGGGGGAACTTGATGGCTGATTGGAACGTGCCAGTACGCATCCGTCATGTCTATGGAGACTGTGTATGCCCGTTTGGGCAACAGGGTCCTGATGTGTTGAAGCGTCAGCATTTTGAACTTGTAGTTCACTATGAACTTGTTGAGTGGTGACAAGTCCAGAATTACTCTGAGCTTTTTCGAGTCCTTCTTCGGAACACAAAATAGCCTTCCTTGGAATCTGACAGACTTCGCCTTCCTTATAACTCTTTTGCTCAAGAGTTCCTGAACATATTCTTCCAATATGGGGGTTGAGTGTTGGTAGAGTTGAGCTCCAACTCCACCCTAGTCAGTTCTTGATTAGGCTGTGGGCCCAGGGATCGAAGGTCCAACGATCCCGGAAGAAGAGGAGTCTCCCTCCTACCGGTAGCATCTCATTTTGAGTGCTGGGTGGAGGATTTACCTCCTTGGCCACGTCCACCCTGGAGGGGCGTCTGGAGGAACCTCGAGACTTCGGCCGAAAGGTCATAGACTCCCTTTCAAACACTGGGGTGAACACTGGTGACTGAGTCACCAGTGTTTGGGGCACCAGTTGGAAAGTGGTGGGTGGTTGTGCCACTGTCTGGGACACCGTGGCCACGGGAAGCTGTTGCTGTTGCTTAGGCCGAGAGGGCACTTTAGGTCGTTTTGGTCTATTCTTCGGCTGGGGACCCTCGTCAGCTGAAGATTTTCTTTTAGAGGACAAGCCCCATTTAGAGAGAAGGTTTCTATTCTCAGTGGCAGCTTTGTCCACGACCTCTTTGACCACTTCACTTGGGAAGAGGTCTTTTCCCCAGATGTTAAAAGCTATCAGTTTCCTTGGTTCGTGTCTCACCGCAGCCGAGGCGAACACGAACTCTCTGCAAGCCCTTCGGGCTTTAATAAAGTTGTACAGGTCTTTTGTTACTGTCACCAAATGGGATTTGGCGAAGACCATGTACATGTCCGGGGTAACTGGGATGCTTGCCATTGTCTCCAGGCCAGTCTGCAGAGACAAGGAAGCAGCAAGACGTTCTTTTGTCTCCTGTTCCCTACGCAGGAGAAAGTCTGACAGCTTGGGGAGGTCTTCGCCGAACTGTCGTCCGGCAATATCTGCCTCCAGCTTCCCAACTGTGAAGGTGTTGTGTACATCCTTCCAGTCCGCATCGTCTGATGGGAAGGCAAGGGAGAAGGGTCTACACTCCTCCAGTGTAGGGCACGGTTTCCCTGCCTCAACTGCCTTTAAGGCTACCTGAAGCCCTTTGTCCATAAAGGGAAAGGCACGTTTAGGGTCAGCAATGAAGGACGGGTGCTTCTTGCTGAGAGCCGGCACCTCAGAGCTAGTAAAGGCCCTCTCTTTTAAGGTGGTGGTATATAAGGCCTGAGCCTTAGAGAGTTCGAGGACAATAGTTTCCTTCGGCTCTGTTTCCTCTTTGGATGCAGGTTCCATCTTAAGATGGACATAGCAATCCGGGTAGGCCCCTTTGCTGGGCCAGAACTCAATTTCCTCCACTGGGACAGTGCCCAGTTTTTCTGAGAGGAAGATCTTCCCCCCCGACATAGGCATGTGCTCTGCGTACCTCCAGGGTTTAACGTCAGAGAAGGCGGGGAGATCCTTAACGTTTACCTTCTTCAGGGCCAAACGTGTTGCAACTAGCTGATGCATTTCAGTCCGAAGAGAGGCCTCCTTCTCGGACGATTTCTTTTGAATGTCCTGCACCATGGACAGCAACGAGTGCAACGTACTCGTGATAAAATCTAGTTGGGGTGCAGTGGAGGAGGTCGAAGGCACCGGCTCATTCACTGTGGCCGATGATACCGAAATCGTTTCGGCTTTCTCGGTTTCTGTCTCAGGTGGAACGTAATCCGCCTGATTTAATTCCTCCATTAGGAGATTGTTCTCAGTCTCCTCTGAGACAACTGACATGTTGTCCTCTAATTGGATGCTCTCTAAGGCATCCGAAACCTCAGATTCAACCAGAATCTGAACCAGGGGAATCTCAGGCTGAGCCTGGGGAATAACCGCATCCGAAGATGCCCTAGGGAAAAGATAAGCCCTCATCTTTTTGTTAGGAAGGTATGGGCCAGAAATGTTCTTCTGGAAGCCTCTAACCCATTTCCGCAGCATTTCCCTTGCTGCGTCCCTTGACTCAGTGGACTTTTGATCATCAAAAGCCTCTCTTACCAGTTTTTCACAAACGGTACATACCTGTGGGTCCCAGTACTTGAGAGCCCCCTTGGTGACTGCGCAGCGAGCATGGGCCCTGCACATGTCATGGCCGTAGAAGTTCTTACTACGGACCCTGCAAAAACTATTCCCGCACTCGGGATGCTCCTCCTGTAAAGAAAGAAAAGCATATAAGTATTCGGTGAAATTCTCAAATTTCAGCATACATATATAATTTATATTAGCTTGGATAGGGTAAGCTATAAATAGGAAAGACACCTACATGTGTTTCCTGTCCAGCCAATTGCTATGACCTCCTCCAATATTGAAAGTAGAATTCTTAAGAATTCTTAGGGGAAGATGGTATCCTATGATATAAAGTGTCTCTTGACACAATCTTCCAGTTTCAATATTGGGGATTAAGGACAATAATGGATCATAACCATTAATGGAAGAGAGAATCGCTCTCTTATATGTGATGGTCTCACAATAGGCTGCCCATGAAGCACCTTGTAGGTTGGAAAAACTTTGGGCTACAGCACTGACTGTTTGGTAACAAGTTGCCAGTTCTGTTAGGTCTGCCAGCACCTGCCGGGCCTGCCGGCGTCTGCCGGGCAAGCCGGCACATGCCGGCCTATTCTGGGCTATTGAAGGCAATTATTGTCTTCATAAAATTGGGTGGTAGACCGCCGGCAACGGCTCTGCCGGCAGCCGCGGCTCTGCCGGCCGGCAGCCGAGGATCCTTCCATCAAGGGGACCCGGCGGCAGTCGGCGGCAGATGACCAGGTATGGGTGGCCGGCTGCCGGCCGGCAACTCAGCAACCGGCAGTTGGTCCCTGAATGTCTATTGTCTTTGGGTTGTCGGTCAACGACGTTCCCAGTAAGCGGCGGCAGGGCAACTGCCGGCCGGCAGACAATGGACATGGCCCGGTACGAAAGTAAGGGGGAAAGAGAGGATGGAGGAAGGCAAGGGCTCAGCCTTGCCGGCCTGCATCCAGAATGAGGGTTCAAGTGGAAGGGGGAATTAAATTCGGGCTTCCACCCAACCATATCCCAGTCATAAGGGCTATGGAAGGCAGTCCAAGGGAGGACTGAAGAACACTCTAAAGAATATGAGGGTACCCGCCGGCAGCCGGCTTGGCCGGCGGCAGACGGGGAACCTCAGGCCAGTCCTACAATAACCCTTAGGGTCAATGTAGAACGACGGCCAGGAGGGTGTTGGTTCATTCAACACGAAAGAGATAGAGGAGGGGAGTAGGTGTCCTACAGGTAAGGTAATGCCCAAAGGCACTACTTAACCTAAGGGATTCTGGTCTCATGGAGTAACCTCAGGTAGGAGAAATCATTTCCCCAGGTTGGGTTAGTGAAGTGAGAGAGCGGTCCATAGGATACAATCTCACAGAGAACAGAATCTTGTGTCAGAGACCTTAGGCAGTGAAGAATTCATTTCTTCGGTCTAAGGTCTACCAGCACAGGACCGTCTGCTATGCCAAGGAAGGGGGAATTGTCATACAAAACCCCCAAGTATGGTCTAGGGAGGTCTAGCCTCCTGTAAGAGCAGCTTAACCTGATAAGGGAAATCATTTCGCCAAGACAGGAAGATGCCTAACACAGACTGATACTCTGATGTCCCGTTCTAAACTCAAAACCGACTCAGTGGTTAGGAGAAAGAAAACGGAACGTCTCAGTAAAACTTTGCCAGAACTCGGCTCACAGCAAAGAAAACTGAGAATAGCCTAGGCTAATCAGAGGGAAGGGGGATTGCTCTTAAATCTCCTAGGAGATTAGTATCGACTTAAAAGGTATAGGAGGTGTCAGTCTCCCCTTAGAAGACAATACAAGAGCAATGGGGACATGTATGAAAGTATACTAAAGCCCCTAGGCTAGTAGCCTAGGAGCATTGAGAATCGTTCACCGAAACTCTCTGTATACAGTACTATCTTGGAAGAGGAAAGCATAATTAAGTAATATCATAAATGTGTAAAATATTGCCTGTGCTTCAATAAAACTCTACCAGGAAGGTTATATCATGCATGAAGTGTGTAGGTGCCTAGGCTAGGAAGCTTAGCACTCGTGAGGCTCGAAATAAATAACCAAATCCACGACAACAATGACATAATATAAGAATCCCTAGCTAATTTTCTAAATAGCTAAAGTTATTAAAGCGTATAATGCCGGGAAAGGGTCGTTCTGGCTAACTAAATGTACAGAAAGAACGACCCCGTCCATGACGCCATCCGGCTGGCAACAGCTCTTGTTACGTTAATTACGATCTCAATCGAAAAGCAAAACTGGCAAGAGCTTACATTTACACAAAATAAAGATATTACTTAACTTTCCAGAAGCTGATGAGGCTGGTGAAGACATCATAGCGTCCAAAAACTCCAAATTAGCTAGAGAGAACACGGGATAACACCGGTCAAACGAAGCTACGATAGAAAGAATGACTTGGTGGCGCCTCGCGGTGGCGGATTGGCGCACTATTTGCAGAGCAGTAGGGAGCGTCGAGAGCGTTGTCTCTTTAACGACTCTCCTTATTCTTGCCTCTCTTTCCCCTCGAAGTGAAAGCTCTATTGGGGGCGTAGATAGCCATGAGACGTGTCAAGAATACGTCCTCTGATACTACGTGATATCCCTTTGTAAAATTTTAAGGGATATTCGCTCCAGGAGTTAGAATTCTGGATACCTTTGGTAAATTCTCTGTGATATATCACTGTAGTCAAATATACCTAGGAAGCTACCTTTGAAGGAACTTCCATCACGACGACATGGCCTGAGCCCAAAAATACATACAGTATCATGATTACAGTTTGTATACGAACCTAGGAAGATAATTTTATGACCTCAACTTTTTCATATAAAAACCATCTGATGTCATTAAGTTACTGAACAGTTAAGAGCCCATGTAAAATTTAATTTACTGTGCATTATAATGTTTATCTTACGGAATTCCATGTACTGTAACATACATGAAAACTACTTACTCAAACCTAGTACTAACAAAGCTCTAGTAACCAGACTTAATCTAAACATCTTCCCCCTTTATATAAGCTATAAGAGCCAGTCTTATTAAGCACTTTTTTAACCACCTTCCATTGAGACTATTTTATAAAATGGTGCAACCTAACTAATTTCTGCAATAATGCACTTTTTCAGATAGTTTATGCTCAACGCTATATTGTACACTGTACATAAGCTACCTTCCATAGATATTCAATACCTACACGATAACCCAACTGATGTGTAAAATTCTTTAAAAGTAACTTTAATGAAAATTTCAACTTATCTTTACACTGGTGTCAGTTGAATGTTACAGCCTTGCATTCCTGTTATCAGCTTTGATTTAGATATGAATAATTTGATCTAGTTCCACCAGTGTTCCTCTGGCTTCCATTTCCTCATATTGTTGGCAGAACCAGGTTGCTCAATAGAAAGTGTTTTGTTTCCTGGCTTTGGCTTTTTAAGCTTCTGAAAGAAAAGTAAAATATCTTTACTTCAAATTTTCTTCACAAAGTCATAACCCGACTCTTGATAATTAACTTGATACATAAGAGTCACTTTTTAGGATTATCTACTTGAATAACTGGCATACAGTATTCAACTTCATCTTTAGACATCAAGATAACAGACACCTTTGAACTTCAAACTTGACCATGCTGTGATGTTCTTAGCAAATATATCTGTAGGAAGAACAGTTCTAATAACAAAAGTTTGTGAAACAAAACAAGAATATGACAAAGTTAGGTTTGTATAATTATCCGAACCTACAGTAGCAACCACATATAATATGAGCATGGAGCTTTCATATTAACCCTTCTTTATAAGTAATGGTTTTATGAGTAATATTCTTGATAAGGTTACCAGTATCATCATTGCACTGGTATGTTGCATTTGAAGTATTAAGAAGTGAATAAAGCTTAAAATCTCACAATTATATAGAATAAAGTATGATTATATTTTTTCTGGGGCAAAAAATTGAGAACATTACAATCTTTTCAAATACTTAGCTATCTTGGACTCAAATCCAGTGAGTTATAATTTTCTGTAGGATAGTAGTAAGTCAATTATAGATAAATTGGTCCTCTCTGCTACTCTCAAAACTTTTCAAGTCCTTGCTATTGATGTGTTGTCAACTAATCGTTTCATGGTACAGCCCGAAATGTGAGTTGGTAGACAAGGGGTATAAAGATTTATTTTATTGATATCTTCTAATTAGTACACAAAGTAAATACTGTATCAGTAAATTTATTGTTAGTGTTCACGTGGCACATTTCTAGGGTCAAGGGGGTCATTCAGTCCTGAAATTGAACTAGAGAAAATCTCCTAAGATACTCTACTAAGTAAAAATTGATATATATTGGACAGAAGGTTGCAAGGAAGGCATTTGGAACAAGGTAAGGTAGAAAGATAAAAAGAGGATGTAGGCAAGGGACACAAGTAAACTGTGAAACCACTTAATTCCTACCTTTAGTGCACTGCATGAGGTGCACTGACAGCAGTGTCCTTCGAAGGACAGAGACAAAATAATAGAGCAAACATTACAGTAAAAAGAGGCAACACAACAGTGATGCAGAAATCTATCGTACAATCGATTTACTCTATGAAAGAAAAGGGAGACATTTGAAATAAAGTGGAAGTAATTCAATCTCGCTAACTATCCCTGCATAATGACACTGCTTTTTGTTTTCCCAAGGTACCAGGCATGAAGTTGGCAAAGATTGTAAACTTCTTTTTAATAAATACAGTATAGAGAAGTATAGCATTCAAAGGGTAAAAACAGGCAGTTGTAATTTTACACCATCTAGGAATTTGATATACTAAGACCAGCTTCTTTGCACCAGTTTTGAAATACGCAGTTTGTAATATGAATTACTGTAGTGTTAATAACAGACAGCTTTTCAAAAACCAACTATTAATGGTTTGTTGGCTAATTAGTGCGATGACTGAATAACTTGAAATATACATTTTCCTTATGACTCCTCTTGAAACCATAAAGAATACTTAAACATGAATAGAAGCGAAGAAATAACGAAATTTCCCTTTCATAATGTATTCTGAGGCAAATATATTATATACATACAGTAATCCAATATTTCCCTGCCTACAAACACTTGAATGTTTACCTAATACTATATAGCAGCAACAGCTTGAAAAATGTTGAATTCATATATTAATGAACCCATATTTACAGTAATGGAACTACAACACAATACTGTATAGAATACAAAATATGATATCTTAATTATAAAATAAATTTTTGAATATACTTACCCGGTGAATATATAATAGCTGCAACTCTGCAGCTCGACAGAAAACACACTCAAAAAACTCGCGAGCGATCGCTATGAAGGTTGCGGGTGTGCTCACCAGCGCCAACTGTCGGCCAGATACCACTCTTGCATGTAAACAAACCCTTCAATTCTTCTCGTCCCGCTGCGTCTCTATTGGGGAGGAAGGGAGGGTCATTTAATTTATATATTCACCGGGTAAGTATATTCAAAAATTTATTTTATAATTAAAATATCATTTTTAAATATTTAACTTAGCCGGTGAATATATAATAGCTGATTCACACCCAAGGCGGTGGGTAGAGACCAGACTTAATAAAGTTTACAGCGTATAAGCTAAGAGTTTTTTCATTTTGACAGTTATCAATATAACAAAACCAAAATATATAGGTACCTGGTAAGGAAGTTGACTTAGATGATTACTCTGCCTTGTAAGTCTGTCTTCCTCACGGAGCCCAGCGATCCTCTTAGGATGCTGAAAGACTCCCAGGAGCTGAAGTATCAAGGGCTGCAACCCATACAACAGGACCTCATCAAACCCCTAATCTGGGCGCTCTCAAGAAATGACTTTGACCACCCGCCAAATCAACCAGGATGCGAAAGGCTTCTTAGCCTTCCGAACAACCCATAAAACAATATTAAAAACATTTCAAGAGACAGATTAAAAAGGATATTGGAATTAGGGAAGTGTAGTGGTAGAACCCTCACCCACTACTGCACTCGCTGCTATGAATGGATCCAGTGTGTAGCAGTCCTCGTAAAGAGTCTGGACATCTTTCAAGTAAAATGACGCAAACACTGACTTGCTTCTCCAAAAGGTCGCGTCCATGATACTTTGCAGAGATCTATTTTGCTTGAAGGCCACGGAAGTTGCTATAGCTCTAATCTCGTGCGTCTTAACCTTAAGCAAAGATCGGTCTTCCTCACTCAAGTGGGAATGGGCTTCTCGTATTAAAAATCTGATAAAATATGACAAAGCATTCTTTGACATAGGTAAGGATGGTTTCGTAACCGAACACCATAACGCTTCAGATTTACCTCGTAAAGGCTTAGTACGAGCTAAATAGAACTTAAGAGCTCTAACGGGACATAATACTCTCTCTAGTTCGTTGCCTACGATCTCTGATAAGCTAGGAATATCAAAAGATTTAGGCCAAGGACGAGAAGGCAGTTCATTCTTGGCCAGGAAACCAAGTTGAAGAGAACAAGTGGCTTTTTCTGTCGAAAAACCGATGTTCTTGCTGAAGGCATGAAGCTCACTGACTCTTTTAGCCGAGGCCAAGCACACCAGGAAAAGTCTTAAGAGTGAGATCCTTCAGGGAGGCTGAATGTAAAGGCTCAAACCTGTCTGACATGAGGAACCTTAGGACCACGTCTAAGTTCCATCCAGGAGTAGCCAAACGACGTTCCTTAGAGGTCTCAAAAGACTTAAGGAGATCTTGTAGATCTTTATTGTTGGAAAGATCTAAGCCTCTATGCCGGAAGACCGAAGCCAACATGCTCCTGTAGCCCTTGATCGTGGGAGCTGAAAGGGAGCGAACCCTTCTCAGGTATAAGAGAAAATCAGCGATTTGGGCTACAGAGGTACTGGACGAGGATACAGATACTGACTTGCACCAGTCTCGGAAGATTTCCCACTTCGATTGGTAAACTCTAATGGTAGAAGCTCTCCTCGCTCTTGCAATCACACTGGCTGCCTCCTTCGAAAAGCCTCTAGCTCTAGAGAGTCTTTCGATAGTCTGAAGGCAGTCAGACGAAGAGCGTGGAGGCCTTGGTGTACCTTCTTTACGTGTGGCTGACGTAACAGGTCTACTCTTAGAGGAAGACTTCTTGGAAAGTCTACCAGCCATCGAAGTACCTCGGTGAACCATTCTCTCGCGGGCCAGAGAGGGGAGCAACTAACGTCAACCTTGTCCCTTCGTGAGAGGCGAATTTCTGCAGTACCTTGTTGACAATCTTGAATGGTGGGAATGCATATAGGTCTAGGTGAGACCAATCTAGGAGAAAGGCGTCTATATGTATTGCTGCTGGGTCTGGGACTGGAGAGCAATAGATTGGAAGCCTCTTGTTCATCGAGGTTGCAAAGAGGTCTATGGTGGGTTGACCCCAAGTCGCCCAAAGCCTCTTGCACACGTCCTTGTGGAGGGTCCATTCTGTAGGAATTACTTGACCCCTCCGACTGAGGCAATCTGCTAAGACGTTCAAGTCGCCCTGGATAAACCTCGTTACCAGGGAGATGCCTCGATCTCTTGACCAAATGAGCAGGTCCCTTGCGATCTCATACAGTGTCAGGGAGTGGGTGCCTCCTTGCTTGGAAATGTAAGCCAAGGCTGTGGTATTGTCCGAGTTGATCTCCACCACTTTGTTTCGAAGGAGACTCTCGAAGCTCATCAAGGCCAGGTGGACTGCCAAAAGCTCCTTGCCGTTGATGTGCATGCTCCTCTGACTTGAGGTCCACAGAACTGAGCATTCCCGACCGTCCAGTGTCGCACCCCAACCCAAATCCGATGCGTCTGAGAATAGAACGTGGTTTGGTTTCTGAACTGCTTGGGGAAGTCCCTCTCTTAGACTGATATTGTCTTTCCACCAATTCAGGCATGCCTTTACTGTTTCGGAAATCGGGATTGAGACCGCCTCTAGCGTCTTGTCCTTTTTCCAGTGAAAAGCTAGATGGAATTGAAGAGGTCGGAGGTGTAGCCTTCCTAGCGAGACAAACTGCTCCAGGGATGATAGAGTTCCTACTAGACTCATCCAATTCCTGACAGAGCAACGTTCTCTCTTCAACATCCTTTGGATTACGAGCAAGGCTTGATCTATTCGGGGGGCAGACGGAAAAGCCCGAAAAACTGGACTGCGAATCTCCATCCCTAAATACAGTATAGTTTGGGATGGAATCAGCTGTGACTTTTCCATGTTGACCAAAAGTCCCAATTCCTTGGTCAGATCCAATGTCCAATTGAGATCCTTCAGACAGCGATGACTGGACGAGGCTCTGAGAAGCCAGTCGTCCAAGTAAAGGGAGGCTCGGATTCCCGATAAATGGAGGAATTTTGCCACATTCCTCATAAGCCTCGTAAACACGAGAGGAGCAGGACTTAGGCCAAAGCACAGGGCCCGAAACTGGTACACCACATTGTCTAAAACAAACCTCAGAAAAGGTTGGGAATCTGAGTGAATGGGGATGTGGAAGTATGCGTCTCTTAGGTCGAGAGAGACCATCCAGTCTCCCTTTCTGACCGCTGCTAAGACTGATTTCGTGGTCTCCCTTTGCGAGCAGAGGACGCTACCAAGTCATGGGTGTCCTTCTGCACGAGTGACAAAGCTATGGCCTTAACCAAAAGTTCAGGGAACAAAAACTTCGATAAGGGGGCAAAGAGTAGCTCAGATCGTTGACAGGGAGTAACTCCTGCCGATAGAAAAGAGCAAAGAGACTCTCGCTTCTTAAGGACTCCTGAAGTAAACGAGGAGGAGAGCTCATTGGATCCATCGCGGATGGCTTTATCCATGCAGGACATAATGAGTAAGGAGACATCTCTATCAGCCGATGAGATTTTCCTACTCAAGGCTCCCAAACACCAGTCAAGGAAGTTGAAAACTTCAAAAGCTCTAAAAATGCCTTTAAGTAGATGGTCAAGGTCCGAAGATGACCAACTAATCTTCGAGCGTCTCATGGCTAGGCGGCGGGGAGAGTCTACAAGGCTTGAGAAGTCGCCCTGGGCAGAGGCAGGGACTCCCAAGCCGAGAACTTCTCCCGTGGCATACCAGACGCTCGATCTAGACGAGAGTTTAGATGGGGGGAAGGCAAAGGCCGTCTTCCCTAAACTCCTCTTGGTTTCCAACCAATCGCCTAAAAGCCGTAAAGCTCTCTTGGACGAGCGAGAGAGTACAAGTTTTGTAAAGGCTGGCATGTCAGCAGGTACGCCTAAAACAAACTCAGACGGCGGCGAACGAGGAGCCACAGAGACAAAGTGTTCGGGAAACAACTCTTTAAAAATGAGCATGACTTTCTTAAAGTCCATAGATGGCGGAACTGCTCTTGGTTCATCAATATCTGAAGGATGATCCTCAGGCTGAGGGTCAGCAACGTCCTCATCCGAAAGTTCCTCATCTGACAACTGATGAGAAACAAGCAAAGGGGTTGGCAATGCTTGACACGCAGCGTCCACCCGCACTGGTGCATAAGTGGCGGACCAGGACGCAGCGTCCTGTAACTGCTTGACAGTCTGGGAACTGTCAACAACAACAGGTGCTTGAGGACGCACAGCGTCCACCCGAGACTGCTTAGACCGCCTAGTCTGAGCAGTCAAAACAACTCTAGGTTGCGGAAGTTGACGCTCAGTGTCAAAACAAGTCAACTCCGATGGTTGGCGAACGTCCTGAACGTCACCAGGCGCATCAGCAAGTTGCCTAACGTCCAAATGCGGCTGAAAATCCACACGAGATCGCATCGAGTGTGGTTCTACCCCAACTGCTTGACGTGACCTGGCTACACCAGCGTCAACAGGACGCACAAAAGAACGTTTGGGTGGCTGAAGGCCAGGATCTCGGTGAGATAAACGGCTAGGCTCAACGGAAACCTTATCGGCATTGAAGTCTTCCATAAGGGACGCAAGCTTAGACTGCATGTCCTGCAGTATAACCCATTTTGGGTCCACGGGAATGGGTGCGGTAACCGACGGGGTTAGCGTCTGAGACGGCACAACTTTGCCTTGCTTAGGCGGCGAGCAGTCATCCGATGACTGTTGACGTTGTTAATAGTTTATATATGATATATCTCCTTTGACATTACTTTTTTTTAGAATGATTTATTGTTAATTTGTTCTCTTCAGTTATTTATTTCCTTATTTCCTTTCCTCACTGGGCTATTTTTCCCTATTGGAGCCCCTGGGCTTATAGCATCTTGCTTTTCCAATGAGGGTTGTAGCTTGGATAGTAATAATAATAATAATAATAATAACGGGTCCGAACTGTCCCAATGACTACATCCAGGACGTTGGACCTGTCCTGAAGGGACCGACTTCCGTTTAAGAGGCCTAGAAACCTTGCTCCAAGGTTTCTTGCGTGAAAAGCCTTTGGAAGACGAGGAAAAATTTTTATTTTCCTTAGTAAAATAAATTTTTGAATATACTTACCCGATGATCATGTAGCTGCAACTCTGTTGCCCGACAGAAAAAACCTAAGGTCGGGATACGCCAGCGATCGCTATACAGGTGGGGGTGTACAACAACAGCGCCATCTGTCGAGTAGGTACTCAGGTACTTCTTGTCAACAAGAACCAATTTTCTCCTCGGTCCACTGGGTCTCTATGGGGAGGAAGGGAGGGTCCTTTAATTCATGATCATCGGGTAAGTATATTCAAAAATTTATTTTACTAAGGAAAATAACATTTTTCAATATTAATCTTACCCGATGATCATGTAGCTGATTCACACCCAGGGGGGTGGGTGGAGACCAGCATACATGTTAACATTAGAAGCTAAGTATCCCGTATTTCATTTTAGCAGTTATTCAAAATAACAAACATAAAATAAATAAGTACCTGGTAAGGAAGTCGACTTGAACCATTACTCTGCCTTTTTAAGTACGTCTTCCTTACTGAGCCTAGCGATCCTCTTAGGATGCTGAGCGACTCCTAGGTGCTGAAGTATGAAGGGCTGCAACCCATACTAAAGGACCTCATCACAACCTCTAATCTAGGCGCTTCTCAAGAAAGAATTTGACCACCCGCCAAATCAACCAGGATGCGAAAGGCTTCTTAGCCTTCCGTACAACCCAAAAAACAACAATAAAAAGCATTTCAAGAGAAAGATTAAAAAAGGTTATGGGATTATGGGAATGTAGTGGTTGAGCCCTCACCTACTACTGCACTCGCTGCTACGAATGGTCCCAGGGTGTAGCAGTTCTCGTAAAGAGACTGGACATCTTTAAGGTAAAATGATGCGAACACTGACTTGCTTCTCCAATAGGTTGCATCCATTACACTCTGCAGAGAACGGTTCTGTTTGAAGGCCACTGAAGTAGCGACAGCTCTAACTTCATGTGTCCTTACCTTCAGCAAAGCATGGTCTTCCTCATTCAGATGAGAATGGGCTTCTCTAATCAAAAGCCTGATGTAATAAGAAACTGCGTTCTTAGACATCGGTAAAGCAGGTTTCTTAATAGAACACCATAAAGCTTCTGATTGTCCTCGTAATGGCTTTGTACGTCTTAAATAGTACTTAAGAGCTCTTACTGGGCATAGTACTCTCTCTTGTTCGTTTCCAACCAAGTTGGACAGGCTTGGGATCTCGAACGATTTGGGCCAAGGACGAGAAGGAAGCTCGTTTTTAGCTAAAAAACCAAGCTGTAAGGAACATGTAGCCGTTTCAGATGTAAAACCTATGTTCCTGCTGAAGGTGTGAATCTCACTGACTCTTTTAGCTGTTGCTAAGCAAACGAGGAAAAGAGTCTTCAAGGTGAGATCTTTAAAAGAGGCTGATTGAAGCGGTTCGAACCTTGCTGACATCAGGAACCTTAAAACCACGTCTAAGTTCCAACCTGGTGTGGCTAACCGACGCTCCTTTGAGGTCTCAAAAGACTTAAGGAGGTCCTGTAGATCTTTGCTGGTGGAAAGATCTAAGCCTCTGTGGCGGAAGACTGCTGCCAACATGCTTCTGTAACCTTTGATCGTAGGAGCTGATAGGGATCTTACATTCCTTAGATGTAAAAGGAAGTCAGCTATCTGCATTACAGAGGTACTGGTTGAGGAAACTGAATTCGCCTTGCACCAGCTTCGGAAGACTTCCCATTTTGACTGGTAGACCTTGAGAGTGGATGTCCTCCTTGCTCTGGCAATCGCTCTGGCTGCCTCCTTCGAAAAGCCTCTAGCTCTTGAGAGTCTTTCGATAGTCTGAAGGCAGTCAGACGAAGAGCGTGGAGGCTTGGGTGTACCTTCTTTACGTGCGGCTGACGCAGAAGGTCCACTCTTAGAGGAAGAGTCCTGGGAACGTCTACTAGCCATTGCAGTACCTCGGTGAACCATTCTCTCGCGGGCCAGAGGGGAGCAACCAACGTCAACCGTGTCCCTTCGTGAGATGCGAACTTCTGCAGTACCTTGTTGACAATCTTGAACGGGGGGAACGCATACAGGTCTAGATGGGACCAATCCAGAAGAAAGGCATCTACGTGAACTGCTGCTGGGTCCGGAATCGGTGAGCAATAATTTGGGAGCCTCTTGGTCATCGAGGTAGCGAACAGATCTATGGTGGGCTGACCCCACAGGGCCCACAGTCTGCTGCAAACATTCTTGTGAAGGGTCCACTCTGTAGGGATGACCTGACCCTTCCGGCTGAGGCGGTCTGCCATGACATTCATGTCGCCTTGAATGAACCTCGTTACAAGCGAAATCTTTCGATCTCTTGACCAGGTGAGGAGGTCCCTTGCGATCTCGAACAACTTCCTCGAATGAGTCCCTCCTTGCTTGGAGATGTACGCCAAGGCTGTAGTGTTGTCGGAGTTCACCTCCACCACCTTGCCTAGAAGGAGGGACTTGAAGCTTCTCAAGGCCAGATGAACTGCCAATAGCTCCTTGCAGTTGATGTGAAGTGCTCTTTGATCCGGATTCCACGTGCCCGAGCATTCCCGTCCGTCCAGTGTCGCACCCCAGCCCGTGTCCGATGCGTCCGAGAAGAGAAGGTGGTCGGGGGTCTGAACAGCCAATGGAAGACCTTCTTTGAGAAGAATGCTGTTCTTCCACCAAGTCAGCGCAGACTTCATCTCTTCGGATATAGGAACTGAGACCGCTTCTAGCGTCATGTCCTTTCTCCAGTGAGCAGCTAGATGAAACTGAAGGGGTCGGAGGTGGAGTCTCCCTAACGCGATGAACTGGGCCAGCGATGACAGCGTCCCTGTTAGACTCATCCACTGCCTGACTGAACATCGGTTCCTTCTCAGCATGCTCTGGATGCATTCTTGGGCTTGACTGATTCTGGGGGCCGACGGAAAAGCCCGAAAAGCTCGACTCTGAATCTCCATACCTAGATAGACTATAGTTTGGGATGGGACGAGCTGGGACTTTTCTATATTGACCAGGAGACCCAGTTCCTTGGTCAGATCCATAGTCCATTTGAGATTCTCCAGACAGCGACGACTTGACGGAGCTCTTAAAAGCCAGTCGTCCAAATAGAGGGAGGCTCTGATGTCTGCCAAATGCAGGAATTTGGCAATATTCCTCATCAGTTTGGTAAACACTAAAGGTGCCGTGCTTAGGCCAAAGCACAGGGCTTGGAACTGGTAAACGACCTTTCCAAAGACGAACCTTAGGAAAGGTTGGGAGTCTGGATGGACGGGGACGTGAAAGTACGCGTCTTTTAGGTCCAACGAGACCATCCAGTCTTCCTTCCTGACCGATGCTAGCACCGACTTCGTCGTCTCCATGGTGAACGTCTGCTTGGTGACAAAAGCATTGAGAGCACTGACGCCCAGCACCGGTCTCCACCCTCCTGTCCTCTTCGCTACTAAGAAGAGACGGTTGTAGAAGCCCGGGGATTGATGGTCCCGGACTATGACTACCGCTCCCTTTTGTAGCAAGAGAGACACCTCTTGCTGTAAAGCTAGCCTCTTGTCCTCCTCTTTGTACCTGGGAGAGAGGTTGATGGGAGTAGTTGCTAGAGGGGGCTTGCGCAAGAACGGAATCCTGTACCCCTCTCTTAGCAACTTCACAGACTGTGCGTCTGCACCCCTGTTCTCCCAAGCCTGCCAGTAGTTCTTGAGCCTGGCTCCCACTGCTGTCTGGAGAGGTAGGCAGTCAGACTCTGCCTTTTGATGACTTGGAACCCTTCTTCTTTTTGCCACGTTGACTGTCGGCACGGGTACCTCCTCTGCTGGAGGTTCTTCCACGAAAGGGCGGAATGAACCTAGACGCTGGTGTGTCCATCCTAGGTCTAGGCACAGAAGGTAAAGCTGTGACTTTACGTGCGGATGACGCCACCAGGTCATGGGTATCCTTCTGGATCAACGAGGCAGCAATCCCCTTGATCAGCTCTTCCGGAAAGAGACACTTGGAAAGCGGAGCAAACATCAACTCCGACTTCTGACATGGTGTGACCCCCGCAGACAAGAAGGAGCAAAGGTGATCTCGCTTCTTAAGAACTCCAGACACGTACGAAGCCGCAAGCTCGCCAGATCCATCCCGAATGGCTTTATCCATGCATGACATGATAAGCATGGCAGAGTCCTTATCCGAAGGGGAGGTCTTTCTGCTTAACGCTCCCAAACACCAGTCCAGGAAGTTGAAGATCTCAAAAGCACGAAAAACTCCCTTCAACAGATGGTCCATGTCTGAGAAGGTCCAGCAAATCTTGGAGCGTCTCATAGCCAGCCTGCGGGGAGAGTCAACCAGACTTGAGAAGTCGCCCTGGGCAGAGGCAGGAACTCCCAAGCCGGGATCTTCTCCCGTGGCATACCAGACGCTAGATTTGGAAGCAAGCTTGGTCGGTGGAAAGATGAAGGCTGTCTTACCAAGTTGCTTCTTGGACTGCAACCACTCTCCCAGTACCCTTAAAGCTCTCTTGGATGAGCGCGCGAGTACGAGTTTCGTAAAGGCAGGAGCTGCAGACTGCATGCCTAAAGCGAACTCAGAGGGAGGTGAGCGCGGGGTTGCAGACACAAACTGGTCCGGATACAACTCCTTAAACAGGGCAAGGACTTTCCTAAAGTCTAAGGAGGGAGGCGTAGTCTTGGGTTCCTCTATGTCGGAGTGCGGATCGTCCAAATGCGCAGCTTCGTCGTCATCAAAGACTCCTTCATCCGAATGCTGAGGAGGAAGCGGCAAAGGAGGTGAAGAAAGCTGAACGGCTGGATCCGGCAGCACGGGTGCATGCATAGCTGCACTGGATCCAACATCATGCCGCTGCTGGTCAGTCTGAGAGCTGGCAACAACAAAAGCGGAGTGATGGTGCGTGGTGGGGACTGCCGTGGGTTGCGGAGACTGCCGCATTGCGTCAAAACACGGCAGCTTGACAGCACCTTCCCACTGCTGATGCGGTAGCTCACGCATGTCAACGGAGGGTGCCGCATGTCGGCTAACGTCAACATGCGTCTGGCAGGGTTGACTGCGCATCGGTGGTGGAGCTCTCACAGGTGGAGTGTGGGAGCAGGCAGCCGCAGTATCTGCTGAGCGCACAACCGTGGCAGGTTGTAGGTTAACAGGTGCAGTGTCAACCTTCTCAGCACGATACTCCTGCATGAAGGAAGCAAGCTGAGACTGCATAGACTGCAGCATAGACCACTTAGGGTCTACCGTGGTTGGTGCGGCAACAGACGGAGTGATTGCCTGCTGCGGAACCACTCTACCTCTCTTGGGAGGTGTGCAGTCTTCGGAAGACTGCGGCGAGTCCGAACTGACCCAGTGGCTACACCTGGGCCGTTGGACTCGCTCGGAAGGGACCTTGCGCTTGAGAGGTCGTGAGACCTTGGTCCAACGTTTCTTCCTAGAAACTTCTTCCACAGACGAGGAATGAATGGGCTCACTCGTCTGTTTGTGGATGGGACGATCTCTGCAAGATACGTCCGCAACCACTGAGGGTACATCCGTACGCTGATCAAGGCCTGTCGAACCCTTTGGTCCTTCGACATTGCTTCTCCCCTGGGCTTGGGAGCTTGCAAGAGGTCCCGGACTGGGAGGACGACTGGCACGAACAGATGCACCCTCATGCGTAACACTGACACTGACACTTTTCACCGCACTTGCACTCACAACACTTCCCACTGCACTTTTCTCTTTCAACTCTTTGACATCGGCCAAGAGTTGATTACGGTCATTAGCTAATGACTCCACTCTGTCACCAAGAGCCTGAATGGCACGCATCATGTCCGCCATCGAGGGTTGAGCACTAGTAGCAGGGTCGGGAGTCACCACTACAGGGGAAGGAATAGGTTGAGGGGCATGGGGAGAGGAAAAATCAAAAGAGCGAGACGAACTCCTCCTGATCCTATCCTTCTCTAGCCTACGTGCATTCTTAAGGAATTCATTAAAATCGAATTCCGAAAGCCCAGCGCATTCCTCACATCGATCTTCCAATTGACAGGATTTACCCCTACAATTGGAACAAACGGTGTGAGGATCTATAGAGGCCTTCGGAAGACGCCTAGAACAGTCCCTAGCGCTACACTGCCTGTACTTAGGGACTTGAGAATGGTCAGACATCTTGAATTAGCCAAGGGGGGAATCCAAAATCTATCAAAGTCGTCAACAATTAATCCAAAACTAATCAAAAAAGCTTGATAAGTTAATGATAATAACTCCTGTACAGCGAAAGCTAATATCTAGAGAGAATACATCACCAAAAAGCGTGAAATCAACTCCAGAAACAACAGCGTATCAAGTAGGTCTTGCCGGTGGCACGACAGAGGAAAAATTGGTTCTTGTTGACAAGAAGTACCTGAGTACCTACTCGACAGATGGCGCTGTTGTTGTACACCCCCACCTGTATAGCGATCGCTGGCGTATCCCGACCTTAGGTTTTTTCTGTCGGGCAACAGAGTTGCAGCTACATGATCATCGGGTAAGATTAATATTGAAAAATGGGCTCTCTCGTCTTATGGTAGGGGCGATCTTGGTGAGATACGCCTGATACCATAGAGGGAACGTCTGTTCGCTGATCAAGGCCTCTCGAACCCATAAGTCGTACGACATTACTTCTCCCCTGGGCTTGGGAGCTTGCAAGAGGTCCCGGACTAGGTGAACGACAGGAACGAACAGACGAACCCTCGGTCGCAACACTGTTCACAACACTTTGCGCACTAATCACTTTCCCACTTTCCGCCGTGGCACTATGACACTTAAGTTCCTTCACGTCAGCCATGAGTTGATTACGATCAGTTGCTAACGCTTCAACTCTTTCCCCCAAGGCATGAATAGCACGTAACATGTCTTGCATAGACGGTTCCTGAGTGCTAGAAGGGGGGTTAGGACCAACCACTACAGGGGAAGGATTAGGTTCAGGGGCATGTGGAGAGGAAAAATCTACAGACCTAGATGAACTCCTCCTTACCCTATCTCTCTCTAGTCTACGTGCATATTTATCGTATTCGAGCCAATCGAATTCCGAAAGGCCCACGCATTCCTCACACCGATCTCCCAATTGACAGGTTTTACCCCGACAATTGGAACAAACAGTATGTGGGTCGAGAGAAGCCTTTGGAAGATGCCTATTACAGTCCCTAGCATTACACTTTCGAAATCTAGGTACTTGAGAAGGGTCAGCCATTTTGAATTAGTCAAAGAAAATTCCAAAAACAATCCAAGTCATCAACAAATAATCTGATTCAAAAAAAGAGTTCAAGAGTTTATGTTGAGGAAAAACACCTGCACTGCGAAAGCTCAAACCAAAATAAAGTACTTCACCAAATATGATGAGAAAACTCCAGGTTCTACAGCGAGTATGAATACGTCTTGTCGTCAACGTCGACAGAGAAGAATTGAAGGGTTTGTTTACATGCAAGAGTGGTATCTGGCCGACAGTTGGCGCTGGTGGGCACACCCGCAACCTTCATAGCGATCGCTCGCGAGTTTTTTGAGTGTGTTTTCTGTCGAGCCGCAGAGTTGCAGCTATTATATATTCACCGGCTAAGTTAAATATTTAAAAATTATATTTCCAACAGTTAATATGTTGATGCAGACATACAGTCACCAACAACTTATTTTTTGTTATCAATCCTTAATTTTCAGAGTTCTTTTAACTCTTTGAAAAAAAAATGTTAAGAAAAGTAGGACAGCAATCTCAATAGTGAATGACCTACCCTAATAAAGACTATAAAAATTTTTTAATGAGGATTAGTCGCACCATTTTCCCTATAAATTCTTTGGTAAGATGGATAACTCCATACATCAGAGGTAAATATAGATTAGATGATGGATTGAGGACCATATTGTTTAATACACTACCTTGTACAAACACAGCTGGTAAGTTGAACTAAAACTTTGAATATTATTGCATGGCAAAGTCATAAATCCCACAATAAATTCCTAATGTTATACAAGTGAAAAATTTAGATTAAGAGCAGCTTATATACATGGGAAACTGCAGCAAAAACTTTATTCCAAAATTAAAAAGTAATTTGTATTTTTCCTAACTACACAAACTTCGAGTCTCTTAACAGGAATATGCTTTCAGTGAAGCTGGATACGGCTCTTATAACTTAATGAGATGGTGGTAGTTAGCTGAGGGTGACGAGGATGCCCCACTCTCCCGACAGACCACTGAGCTCCCACTTTGACCTTAAATCTACGTCTTGCCGGGTAGCTAAGGCAGGGGGTGAAACTTGAAGAACTCAACGTGTGTATAGTTAGAACAAATAAAAACAAACTTAAACATTTGTGATTTGTTCTTACAAGAACTTAACAAACCTTTGTCATTTAATAGGAGCATTATCCTTAGGAGGGAGGAAGGACCTATAACTAGCTAGCTTACTTTCTGGAGTTATATCAAAGCCCTTTGATCCTCTATAGGAGAAAATGTTGTCTCAAAAGTCAACCTCCTAGTGACATGGGCATGAAGATGAGTCAGGTGTTAGGCTTAGTCTCTACCAGAATCAACGAAGAACCTGTATCTGTTTAAAAGATATGTAGTCTGAATGTGTGTGCATTTATGGTTATGGGTTTGCTTAAACTGGGGGAATGGGGGAAATACAAATAAACAAATGGGGGAAATACAAATAAATAAACTTGTTACGAGAAGCTGCTCGTTTATGTAGCTTCCTCCATCTAGTGTGTGATCCAGCAAAAATAGGAGTAACTGCTTCAACATAAGGAAAGAGAAGCAAGAATAGGTAGAAAGGCCAGTTGATCTTACCTCTCATTCTAGACTTACATTATGGCTGCTATCTTAAGATGAGAGGTTTCCTGTCCCAGAGAGAA
This sequence comes from Palaemon carinicauda, assembly GCF_036898095.1. NCBI lineage: Eukaryota > Metazoa > Arthropoda > Malacostraca > Decapoda > Palaemonidae > Palaemon > Palaemon carinicauda. The sequence goes on along the minus strand of NC_090754.1, from coordinate 36,597,727 downwards.
GCTAGGTTTGTTATACGATCTGTTGTACAAAAATTGCTGGACTAAAGATACAAGTATCTATGAACTTGTGAATATATCCTCATCAGTAACGAGTGGAGAGGCTTGTCTATTGTCGCCTAACTCTTTTTTAGGAGCTGTAAGCTTGACTGGTTCTTCCTGTGAGCTAGGATTGATCAGATATGATTGACTTTATGTGCTTGAATCTGGGGTGATCCTTTCTTTCCCTTGCCTGCAATAGAAGCACATCTGAATGTCCCATGAAGCGAGAAAAAACGCAGTATTCTAGAATCTTTTTTCTTATTCCTTCTATTGCTGTAGCAGGAGTCAGTGTTCACCTAGGACTGGAAGGTAAGTCATTCTCTCCCCGCTAGTTACTTCTTGTAGGGAAGAGATGCAGAAAGACGTGAAGTCGTGAGCAGTAGGGTTCTAGGTCCAGGACACTAAATCCTGAGCGTTACCCTTCCCCACAAAGATTGAGGAGCTTCCCTGGTGAATGAAGATAGAAAACATCTGATCCACATACAAGTATGCCAATCATCTTAAGTGTTCCAATCAAACCCAAGAAGGCAGTCAGAGCTTGCAATTGAAAGGTCAATGCATGAAAAGGTACCTGTCTAGACATGAAAGTGTATAGAGTTTCCTGTATTAAGGAGTCCTACATCTTCATTCTCCACTATTGATAATATAATATTACCCCTTGCTTTTGATAAAACATCACCCGATAAAGGATGTCTACTATTCAAATCTCTCAGTAAGAGATATGGTTGAGGGAGTTGTTGACTCACCTCTACTAAATTATCAAGCAAGATGTTATCAATTGAAGGGAAGTAAAGAGAAAATTGTGTATTTTCTCCCTATATATTTTTGTACAACCTCTGCCTCCAGAGGTGTAAAAATAATTAAAGATATTTGGGGAACATCTTGATGAACGTACTGTATATAAGATTTCCACCATGACTCCCTGCTTGTTGATTACATGGTGTCTCATAGCTACCATACTCCCAAGGACATGGAGTATTAGTATCAAGCTTGCTCTCCTGTAAACATACAATTATAGGGTAATGATGATGAATGAGGGGTTTAAGTTCTTCCTATTTGGCCCTTAAACACTGACAATTCCATTGCAAAATGAAGGCAAAAATTATTATTTAATTTTTAGAAGACACCTTGGATGAAGTCTTACCATTAAAAATTCTTTATCTAAAACTATTTCCCAGTGTTTTCATTAGAGGGGGTCTTGGACAGAATGGGTTTTGCTTTTGTTGAGGGAGATGGTGGATCTCAACTTGAATTTTTTATCTATTTAAATTGTCTTCTGGTTCATCAGAAACATCATCAGACCAAACATATTCATTTGATGTCATAACTTTAGCGTTTCTTATGGAAATGGGCAAGATGGATGGAGGTCTCTCTCTTTTTCGTCTAAGAGGTGGTGAACTACTAGGTATGCACCTTCCCCAGAGGTGCATCAGGTAAGTTAGTTTTAAGTGGAACCTCCATCCGATCAGGCAAGGACACGGCCTGGGAGAGGTTTGTACTAATGTTTGTAATGGGGGATGAAGGTTGTACAGAAATGGGTAAAGCCTTAGGAGGCCATATACTTACTTTCTTATGCAGCATTTTACTATTAAATGATGTATTTCTTCTTCTAGAACTACTGGCAGTACTAGGTGGATTTGATTTGTCCTGTGATAAGTTTCACCTTGATTTTAATACCTTTGTATCTGCTTGATTTATTCAGTAGTCTTTTGGCATGTCTCACACTTGTGTTCTAAACTGCATTTGTTGAGGGCAGTTTCCAACTTATACAGCTCAAACTGCAGTTTAAACACCTGGCCTCAAGTGTACACACTCTATGGTATGATTTGAACTTTGCAAATGCTATATAGTACATTTCTTAATTCGGGCAAACTTTAGATGGGTGTCCAAATTTAAAACAATTAAAACATTGAAGTGGCTTCTGCTTAAAGGGTCGAACATTAATTCTTTCATTTTTTATGTCAATCTGGAAAGGTACATCAGCATTCTAGAAAGTAAGGATAATCATTGATGTTCAAGGGACTTTATGCACTTTCCATACAGTTAAAGGACACATGGCCAGTATCTCTTCTTTTGTAAACTCATGCAGGTCAGCTGGTAGGACAATCAGGAACTGGGATGTGCCCTTTGGAAAGGCGAATATCCACTGTAGTGTCGTCAGGAGAAAGTTCAGGAACCAATGACGCCCATGACGCCCAGTAGCAATCCTCCGAAGAGTAATCTCTTTGAGTGGCCCCTCTCGCGAACGAGAGAGGTGATCACTTTGCAGGAGAGACTTGCCTAAGACTATGCTCCGCCCCCGAAGGAAGAGAGACTCAGCAAAGGGCGAGTGTAGTCTAGGCGAAGACAGCAACAGCAGTCGGATTCGATGAAGTGATGAAGATGCAGGAAGTTCTCCCTCGGAAGGGAGAAACAACCTAACACCTGGTGAGGAAACTCTCCCTCGGAAGGGAAAGTTGTCCAACCCCTGGAGGCGAACTTCCTGGTAGAGCTCTAAGATGATCTGACGAGAGTGCTACCTGAGGAAGCGTAGCCGGAGCTAGTTCCTCGAAGATGAAGTGCTGATCAGGTGTTGCCACGGGCATACTTCCAAGAGAAGGGATGACGCCAATGATGACATCCTCTAAAGGACAGCAGTGACAACAGATTCCCCAGGCCTGAACAGAACAGCCCTGCTTTGTCGGCACTTAGTCAAACGAAGAAAACTGCATCGCTAGCTGAGGAAAAATGAAATAAATCATGTAACCGAAAATTCCCTAGAGAGGAACACCTAGTCCGCGACGGGAAGAGGGACCACCGAGGGAACAAACATAAAATAAGTATTGCGCCCTCCCTTCCCCAGTCGACATCGACGGGAAATGGGGAGTGGAGAGTAACTGTAATAAAACAAGAATTACAAGTATTTAAATCAGCTAAAATATTCACTAATAGGAAGAACCACTGATCCTCCGAAGGGAAGTGTTCCCCACGGAGAAGAAGCTGAAAAGTTAAAATTACAACAATTATAATTTCACTTAAATAATTGAGAAAAACAATCGGAAGCGTAACCTAACCCACGAATGGGAAAGGTACTTTCCCCGTTAGTACACTGTCGGAGGCCCATAAAAGGTGAACGGTCTTGAGAAGAGAAAGACCGTAGTTAATCTCTGAGAGGCCACACTCCCTTCGTTCAGTAATCCATGTTTTCCGTAGGAAGAGGGAAGGGCGAAGACAACAGTTGAACGAGGAGGGTCCAAACGATGACGATACCCCTCCGACGGCAGCCAAGTCAACGGTAGGTTACATGTAGATGGGAAGACCGATGGACCAGGGGGGGGAGAGGTCGGAAGGGAAGATTCCCTGGCCTTGTGCAAGTGTCTTGAGAACCTGTCATATAAGTATCACACGCATAGCACAAACACTGAAAAGGAAACTTACAACATTTGTATACATATATATATTATACATAAACATTAAGAATGTTTTCATATATATATACATATAAGAAAAAGTAAGTTGAAAGACAAAAATTAATGGCAGTCCAGAATAGGCGAGGAGGAAGAGCGGATGCAACCGCTCTCCATCCGAGCCAAAGGTAAAGTGAGCTAAACATCGGTGTGTGAGTGGGAGTGGTAGCAAGCTACACCCCCTAACCCCCGCTAACTAGCGGTGTGCGTAATTAACCCTCGCTAAATTCTAATGGCTCGTCATTTCAGCTTCACAGGAAGTAATACCCCTAATAAATAGCGTGGTTCGTATTCCAGTTACGGAACTATGTGTGTTTCCTGGGAAACTATGGTCTCCCAAATTGAGAAAATATAGAAAAAGGAACAAAAATGGACTTTAGCTAGCATAATCCCACTCACATTATCCAGGTCTTTCTCTTTACTTAGCAATGAGTTTCAACTAATTGGTATAGACAGTTCATTCCCAATACGGTTTCACATACAAACCTATAATTAAAACATTGGCTGAAGTAAAATTTCAATTGCTCCTTTCCAAAGTCTATGAGATCGAAGACTGAGGTCTTTCTGCAGCTACGGGGACTATCAATTTAAGTCCACTGTCTACTGTTAGGTGAATGTAAAATGTAGTTGCTTCCTCCATGAAGTTGTGTAACTGTTCCTGCTTTTGTTCTGTTGAATCAAAATATCTGTATTACTATAACTATAATTAATGAAAAAATATTTGGTATAAAAATTTACATTAAAGATACTTTTAATGAATGGAATGAACATACATAAAATGACAGATTCGTAGGTAATTTGTATTTTTCCTAACTATACAAACCTTAGCTATTTAATATGGGTAATTACTTTCGGCGTAGCTGAAATGACGAGCCATTAGAATTTTAACGAGGGTTTACTACTCCACCGCTAGTTAGCGCGGGGTAGGAAGGGTAGCTTGCTAACAGCCCCCCCCCCCCCCACACCTGTACTTGAACTCACTTTGCTTAGAGGTAGGACTTCACAGGGGATAGGGCTGGCGGGCAAATTTGATTAAATAGCTAAGGTTTGTATAGTTAGGAAAAATACAAATCACCTACGAATTTGTCATTTGTTTTATAACTGAAATACAAACCATGCTATTTAATATGCATGACTCACCCCTTAGGAAGGGTGGCAAGTCCCAGCCAGTACTGGCTTTTGGCTTTCCCCGGGGTCTCAGTATCTGAGTGTGTCAGGACTCAACAATAAGGAGTCCCTGCACCTCGCTAGAACCTTGCTGTGCAAGGGCTGCGGCCTACGTAAGCTGAGTGAAGGTATGAAGTGTGACTCGTCCTAGGAAGTTGACCTGTAGTCCTTTAGATGGAAACTTTAGGCTAGGACTCTCCCAATACCACCTCGTAAGGGTATGGGGACGGGACAGTATTAGCTTAATACTAGGAACACAAGGAAACATGGTTTACCTGCAGTGGTTCGAGGTCAGCTGTGCAGAGAACCCAGGATGCTGCTTTCCCCAAGATAGGGGAGCACGAAGAAAAGAGTAAAGGCCAGACATACCTTTTTATTCATGCAGACTAAGACCGGGTAACAATGCCCTCAACCTTCTGCTACTTGTCCATTAAGGAGCCTGAGGTTTTAAACCAGCTGTTGTGCAACCACCACAGGGCCGATAGAGAACGTATCTGATGCTTCCACACCCCCGCCTGTAGAACCTGCGTCACTGAAAAATTCTTCTTGAAGGCCAGGGACGTAGCTACGCCCCTGACATCATGTGCTCTAGGGCGATGTGACGGAGGAGGGTCTGGATTCAGGGACAGAAGGATCACCCTACGAATCCATGCCGAGATGGTATTCTTGGTAACCCTCCACTTAGTTCTCCCCGTGCTTATAAACAATGCCTGCACTTGGGGACAAACTGCAGCCATTTGTTTTGAGATATAGCCTCAGACTCCTTACTGGACACAGTAGGAGATGGTCTGGGTCATCTGTTACAGAACGAAGACTCGAAATCTGGAAAGAGTCGAACCAAGGGTCCGGCACTCCCGGATTCTGAGTCTTAGCAACAAACTCAGGGACGAATCTGAACATTATCTCCCCCCATCCCCTTGAATGGGCGATGTCATAAAAGAGACCATGAAGTTCACCAACTCGCTTGGCCGAGGCCAAAGCTAGTAGGAACACTGTCTTCCAAGTTAGGTGGCGATCTGAAGCCTGGCATAATGGTTCTTAGGGAGGTCTCTTAAGAGACCTGAGAACTCGAACCACGTTCCATGGAGGAGGTCTCACTTCCGACTGAGGGCAGGTAAGTTCATAACTTCGTAAGAGTAGGGAAAGTTCCAGCGAGGAAGAAATGTCCACTCCTTTGAGCCTGAAGGCTAGACTTAAGGCTGAGCGATAGCCTTTCACTGCTGAGACTGAAAGGCACATTTTTTCCCGCCAATACACGAAGAACTCCGCTATTGCTGGAAAAGTGGCATCGAGTGGAGATACCCCTTCCATGACACCAACCACAGAAAACTCCCCACTTTGCCTGGTAGACAGATGCGGATGACCTTCGCAGGTGTCCAGACGTCCTGCTTGCAACTTGTTGCGAAAATCCTCTCTCAGCAAGGAGATGCTGGATAGTCTCCAGGCGTGAAGTCGTAGCGAAGCTACGGCTTTGTGGAAGATATTGGCGTGTGGTTGTTTGAATAGCTCGTGTCGTGGAGGGAGTTCTCTCAGAAGTTCCGTTAGGAGTTGCAGAAGGTCTGGAAACCATTCCGCGTGATGCCATAGCGGAGCTATAAGGGTCATTGAAAGATTGACCGATATTCTGGTCTTGTTGAGCACCCTCCTCATCAGACAGAACGGGGGAAAAGCATATACGTCGATGTTGTCCCACCGTTGTTGGAAGGCATCTTGCAGAGCGCCTTGGGATTCGGGACTGGGGAGCAGTACAGCGGGAGCTTGAAATTCAGCGCTGTAGCGAACAGATCCACAGTCGGGGAACCCCACAAAGTCAGGACTTTGTTGGCTACTAGATGATCCAAAGACCACTCGGTACTCACTATCTGAGACGCTTTGCTCAGACTGTCGGAGAACACATTCCTTTTGCCTGGAATGAAGCGAGCCGATAGTGGAATCGAGTGGGCTTCGGTCCATCTCAGTATCTCTACTGTGAGATGGGGTAGCTGCTTTGAAAAGGTACCTCCCTGCTTGTTGATGTAAGCCACTACTGTGGTGTTGTCACTCATCACCACCACAGAGTGACCCGCCAGGTATTGTTGGAACTGTTGAAGGGCCAGGAATACAGCCTTCATTTCTAGCAGATTTATATGGAGGCACTTTTCTGATTCTGACCACAGGCCTAAGGTCCTGTGGTGCAGAACGTGGGCCCCCACCCTTTCTTTGAGGCGTCCGAAAACAGCATCAAATCCGGGGGGAGGACGAGAAGATCCACTCCCCTTCGTATGTTCTCGTCTGTCACCCACCACTGAAGGTCAGTCTGTTCCGCAGGACCCATAGGGATCATGACGTCCGGGGAATCGTGACCCTGATTCCACCGGGACTTGAGTCACCATTGGAGGGATCTCATCCTGAGGTGACCGTTGGGAACTAGACGGGACAAGGATGAGAGGTGACCGAGGAGACATAACCAAGATTGGGCTGGAAGCTCTTCTCGTCTGAGGAAAGTACTTGCGACCTTCCTCAGCCTTGCTATCCTGTCGTCTGATGGGAAGGCTTTGTGGAGACTGGTGTCTATGATCATGTCTAGATATACCAGTCTTTGAGTGGGAAGCAGAGAAGACTTCTCGAGATTTACCATGATCCCCAGATCTTGGCAAAGTCCCAGAAGTTTGTCTCGGTGTCGAAGAAGGGCTGACTCTGAGTCTGCTAGGCTCAGCCAGTCGTCCAGATAACGTAGGAGACGGATGCCGATCCTGTGTGCCCATGACGATATTAGGGTGAACACTCTGGTGAAAACCTGTGGTGCTGTGGAGAGACCGAAACACAGCACCTTGAACTGGTACACCTTGTTGTCAAGGCTGAATCTTAAGTACTTCCTTGAAGACAGATGGACTGGGATCTGGAAGTACGCGTCCTTCAGGTCCAGTGTACACATGAAGTCTTGCGGTCTCACTGCAAGTCTGACCGTGTCTGTGGTCTCCATTCTGAACGGAGTCTGCTTGACAAACCTGTTCAGAGCTGAGAGGTTGATGACTGGTCTCCCGCCTCCAAACACCTTCTTTACAAGAAAGAGTCGACTGAAGAAGCCTGGGGACCCGACCACAACCTCTTGGAGAGTGCCCTTCTTCAACATGGTCTGGACTTCTGCCCGAAGGGCTTGCCCCCTTGCCAATCCCATGGCAAGGGAGCTCAACGACACTGGATTCGCTGTCAGGGGAGGTAGAGATGTTGTGAACAGGACGCGATATCCTTGACTGATTACGGAAATTGTCCAGGAATCGGCCCCGAGTTGCTGCCACCTGTTTGCGCAACTTTGTAGGCATCCCCCACTGGTGGACATGCAGGGGGACTGCCAATCCTAGCGTTTGCGGCCTCGGCCGCTCCCTCTAGGATTCTTTCCTCCCCTGGAGGACTTTTTGCCTTTATTGTCCTTGACAGAAAAGGGCTTAGACACCGTTGTCTTCGCTGTAGCTGTCGGTTTCGTGGTCTTGGTAGGACGTGGTTGCTAGGTTGCTGGAGGTTTATAGGGCTTCGATGTTAGAGCCCTATGTAGGAGAGAGTCCTGGTTGGACTCCCTCCACCTCTCAGCCGCCTGCTCCACGTCCTTAGGCTCAAACAAGTTCTTCCCCATAACAGAAGAATGTCTGAGCCTGCTGATCTCGGTACTGGGGACCTTTTGATGGAATCTCTCAGACACCGCATCTTAACGTTTCAAGATGGTATTAGCCCACAAGTTTGAGACTTGGTGGGCTAGAAACTCGATTGTACGAGTGCCTGAGAGTAAAAAGGTCTCCAAGGCCTTCCTGGTACTTTCTTTGGACAAGTCCTCTGATCGTAACAGGATGCCCAGAGACCTTAGCCAGATGTCCAGCCACGAAGTTGCCTGCATGGCACACTTCGCTACCTTCTCCTGGCTAAGGATCTCCGTTGCCGAGAATGGGACCTGCCCGTTGGGGAATCTCTCTAGAGGGATTCCCCTGTTAAGCTCTTCCAAAGAGTGGTGTATGAGAAGAGCTAAACAAGTCTCCTCCATGATGTCAAAGTACCTCCTCTGATGGACTCGAGGAGGCGGGAGGAGTTTGTTGCCGGCGCTGGATCAGCTGGAGGAGGCAAGCTCGGAGAGCTGGGCTTCGACCTTGTCTCTGGCACTCTTAATCCCTTGAGACCAGGGCAAAGCCGCGCTGGCCTTTGAGGGTTTTTGAGTACCAAAGACTCGGTCCAAGACCGTGTCCTTGCCCTCACAAGGGGGAATCTTTGGATCCGCAAACCCATTGAGATTCCTCATAAGAGTCAAAACCTGCCAGAACGCATGCTCTGACTCCTGCAGCTCCCCTCCTGAAGGGCTAGCAGTGAAGTCTCCTGTCCCCAAAGGCTCTTCTTGGGGGGACTCGTGGACGTTCTCCGAGTGCTTGGCTGGCTCAGGTCTAATCCTTAAGGATGACTTTGGCAAAGTCTTAGAGTCCTTCGACTCCCTCCTGGGAGGAATGCAGGACTCCAACAGCGATGGTGGGAGGCTCTTCTCCACCCCTACCCGACAAGACTTTCCAGCGCAAGGTGGGGTTTCCCTCATTGGTGCGATGGGGGAACGCCTCGCCTCGCGTGACTCCCCTGAGGACGGGAAATCTTCGTCCGAAGGGGAGGAAGTGAAAGTCTGGGGGGGTGAGGCGGCCTTCCTCAAGGACTTCCGAGGAGTCAGCTTCGCCCTTGGAGAAGTTACCACGTCAGACACTCCTCTCTTCCTCTTCAGTGGAGTAAAGCTGCCAATGATTTGTGACCCAGCTCAGAACAGGCTTAAAAGCCTGCATGACCGCTCTGACCAGGGACCCAAACAAAGGCTGCTGAATGACAGCTGCGCTGTCAGAAACTCCCTCTGGAGGGAAGGGGATCGTTCGATCCCTAGGAGGAGTGGGAATTGCCCTGGGTCGTGTGCGGGAGATTGTTCGCGCGCGAGGGCGATGGCGAGGGCACGCACGGGTTGGAGATGGCAGAGGGCGCGCTGAAGGATGAATAAGCGCTAGCGAGCGCGGGCGTGCAGGGTCCGGCCGAAGAGCCCGTGCGGGTGATAACGTTGGGGGCGCGCGCAGGAGACATATCCCTTGCGCGCGGGCGCGCATGAGAGTGCACATCTGGCTGTGGTGGTGGGCACGCAGGGCGCGCGTGCGCAACCTCGTGGGCGTGTGTCGGAGACAGGGTGCGATGGCGCGCTGGTGATGGATGACGCGCAGGCGGGGACCGATGGCGCGCTGGCGATCGATGGCGCGTTGGTGAGCGCTGGCGAGCAGGCGAAGAGGTTAACTTCCCCAGATCAGAAGATTGTGGGCGCGCAGGAGATCGTTGGCACGCAGGCGAGCGCTGGCGTGTAGGAGAACGAAGGCGCGCATGGTGCGCAGCAGGATGAGGGCGCGCAGCAGCGCGCTGGCGATCAGGAGAGAGCTGGCGCGCTTTAACAGGAACCACTTCTGAAGGCGAGCGCTTGCGCGCAGGTGATCGTTGGCGGGCAGGGGAGACCTGGCGCGTAAGGGACTTATGCACTAACTTGTGCGAAAGCCCTTGATGCCCCGAAGGGACCGTTGCCAGTTTTAAAATGGGATGTGTTGGCGCCCACAGCGCGTCAGCAGCCAGGACCGGCGACAGCAGGTCAGCAGGTCTGGCGGGTGGAAGGTCGGCGTGCCCTTTGTAAGGACGACCTTCCACCGAAGGAGATCGCGAACAATCTGCAGAGAGGTCCAGGGATGTAGCTGGTAGAGTCGGAGAACGACAGCGAGGTTCCTCTGCGGCGGACTGCGGAGATGATGAACCGAAGAGGCGCCACCTAACACCCTTGTGAGGAGAAAGAAGGCCTCTATGGCGAAGAGGAAGGCGGGCTTTACGCCTTATATGCCCTCTGGGGGCCGTGGGGTCAGCGGGCTGACCATCAGCAGTCCTCCGAAGAGGAGTCTCTGAGTGAACTCCGGGAGGGGGAGAATCACCGGCAGGAGAGACCGTTGGACTTAGTTTGTCCCTCGAAGGATGTTCGGAGGGGGGAACTAAGCCTTCAGCTACAACGGGAACATCACGAGCAGAGGTTTGATATAACTCATCGGAAGCCTCTGCCACGACAACGTCGACGATAGACAGAGGATCAACCTCTATTAAAGACGGCGATTGTTTGACAGCTGCCCCCAACCTGATCATGTCAAAAAAGGCTTCCTTGGAGGGCAAACCCTCAAGCCCCAAGGAAGCCCAAAGCTGTAACAAATCATTATTAGAAACAGGCATATTTATATTTAAATCCTCCCCCGAGGGAGGAGGAGGAGCTGCCTCGCTATGGGAGGCAACTCCCTCTCCCAAACCCCGAGATCGGTCAACAGAACTACGGCCTACTCTACTACTCGACAGTTTCTCGAAGAAACCGATCGAGTGGGAGTTTCGGAGGAGGTTTGGGCCACGGAAGAAGAGCCCTTGGGATTTTCTCCTTTCAAAGAAACCTTCGAAGGAGAAATATCCCGTCTGGACTACTTCTTCCGGCGCCGAGAAAACCTCTTCCACTGGAAGGTAGACCACTCCCTACAATCACCACACACTTTATTCCTATCACACCGCTGGCCCCTACAGTAAGGACATAGGGTGTGGGGGTCCGTCTCGACATATACGTGGCACAAGGGCGGTCAGGTAATCCAGGACACTTTCGCATAGGAGAGGTAAACTTCAAACACACCTGTCAAAGGAAAAGCAAAAAGTATTAGCAATGGCTGTCAAAGAAGGCAAGGGTGACAGCGGACACGTCCGACTACCACCCAAGCCGAGAGCAAAGTGTGCTCAAGCACAGGTGTGTGAGGGGGGTGGTGGTGTAGCAAGCTACCCTCCCTACCCCACGCCAACTAGCAGTGGGGTAGTAAACCCTCGATAAAATTCTGGCTCGTCATTTCAGCTACGCTGAAAGTAATTACCCATATTAAATAGCGTGGTTTGTATTTCAGTTGCGGAACAATATGTATTTCTTACACCTAAATGGAAAACATATCTCCATCTCTGATCATAGCCTCTTGGTGTTCTGGGTATATGTACCTATAACAGGCTCTACAATGAGTTCTGAGTGATTAACAGAGGGGTATATACACATCATTGGCAAAACCTTTATCAGGGCTCCATTTTGAATTACTCACTACTGTTCGGTAAAATTCTTTTTCTTGGACATAAGAGTATTAATATTTCTTATTCAATCCCCAAGTGGAATCATTAAGAAGTTTTTTATCTTCTACTCTATATTACCATACATCTAACACCATACAAAGGTCTTCCTCATTATATTTTTACCTCCCAAACTCCAATTCATTCACTTGTATGCATATAATGCACTCCACAAAGGATGTTCAGTTTTGGCAATAACTTTCTGTAATTTCCAAGCAACAAGACCTACATTTAATCAGTGTTTGTTATAGGAAGCGAAAGTTACGGCTAATGCTGTTATACCTAGAGGAAATTTGAAGGAAATGATTCACAGCGCAAAATTTTTATAAAAATCTACATTAAAGATACTTTTACCAGGTGGAATGAACATAAACATAAGGGGTATTAGTTAAAAGATGACTTTCTTACACCTCAGTGGAGAACATATCTCTATATCTGATCATAGCCTCTTGGCATTCTGGGTATATGCACCTGTAACAGGTTCTACAAAGAGTTCCGAGTGATTAACAGAGGTGCACATACCCATTACTGGTAAAATGTTTATCGGCACTCCATTTTGAATTGCCCACTACTACTTATTAAAATTCTTTTCTTGGGTACAAGAGTATTAATTTTTAATTATTTCCCAAGAGGAATCCAAGAAGTTTTTGGTCTTCTGCTCTATATTACCTTACATCTAAGCACCAAACGAAGGTCTTCCTCGTTATATTTTCACCTCCCAAACTCTGATTCATTCACTTGAATGCCAATGATGCGCCCCACAAAAGACGTTTAATTTTGGCAATAACTTTCTGTAATTTCCAAGGAACAAGACCTACATTTGATCAATGTTTGTTTTAGCAAGTGAAAGTTAGAGCTGATGCTGTCATACCTAAAGGAAATTTGAAGGAAATGATTCACAGTGCAAATCCTGCCTCGCCTTGTATGAACTCTTTCCATGAAGGTTCAAAAAATATATGATAGTTTCATTTCAAGCCAAATATACAAACTACATATTGTTCTTACTTGCTATCTTGTGTTTTATCCATCTTTTCTTGCATGTGCTCTGCACATATGAGGGAGAAAACCATGACATCTCACTAAATTTCATGTGCAATAGCACGCTTTAGTGGCCTGCGCAATCTGTGTGATTGTATAATACTAGCAATGTGATTAGTATATGCAAGAATTCTCAGAGACGTAGGAATCTTTGAATCAACCATAGATGTTACCCAATCCCACCTCGCCAGAGGTATGGGGACGCAACAAGCATATATATCTATACCAGGTTACCCAAGGGAAATGGTTTTACCAGCAGACAGAGGAAGCCAGCTAGCAAACAGATGTTGCTACTGTTCCCCATGAGAGGGGAAAATAAGGAAAGAAAGAGCCAGTCATTCTTAACGTTCATCTTGGACTTAATCCCGGGTAACCTCTGACCTCCACCATCTGCTACTTGTCCATCAAAGAGCCGTAGGTATTTAAACAACTTGTTGTGCAGCCACCACAGAGCCAATGAAGAATGTTTCAATGTTTCTGTGGGTCATGTCTTGCAGGTAGTGGGCGGTGAAGATCATCTGATGCTTCCATACACCCGCTTGTAGGACCTGCTTCACTGTAGTTTTTCTTGAACGCTAGAAACATAATTACATCCCTAATGTCATGAGCTTTGGGTCATCTTGTCTATAAGGAAGACAAGACCTGGTGAATCAAAGCAGCGATCGTGTTCTTGGTGATCCTCCTCTTGACCTTCCCCGTGCTGACACTCGGGGGTAAGCTCCTACAGTTCTCTTGAGGTAATACCTCAAACTTGTCACTGGACACAGTAACAGCTGATCTGGATCATCGGTTACGTTACAAAGATTCCCAATGCGGTAGGGCCAGAATCTAGTATCCGCTACTCACACGGATTTTTTGAGTTTTGGCAATAAACTCAGGGATGAAGCCGAGCATTACCTCCCCATCCCCTTAATTGGGAGATGTCGTAGGAAAGACCAGGGAGTTCGCCGACTCTCTTGGCTGAAGCCAACGTGAGCAGGAAAACCTTCTTCAAGGTCAGGTGAAGATCTATTGCCTGGCGTAATGGTTCTTAGGGGGCACCCTTCAGGGATCGAAGGACGCGAACCACGTTCCGTGGATGTGGTCTATCTTCCAACTGAGGATAGGTAAACTCGAAACTCCAAATGAGGAGAGACAACTCTAATGAAGAGGAAATGTTAACTCCTTCCAGCATAAAGGCGAGTCTCAAGAGAATGAGCAGTAGCCTTTCACCACTGAGACCAAAGGGATTTTTCCTCCAGAAGATACATGAGGAACTCCGCTATTGCTGGAATAGTGGCATCAAGGGGAGAGATACCCCTTCCACGACACCAACCACATAAGACAGTCCACTTAGCCTGGTAAACAGCAGCTGTAGATTTCCGGAGGTATCTGAGCATCCTCTTCGCAAATTGTTATGAAAAGCCTCTTTGTGTGAGGATATGCTGGATAGTTTCCAGGTATGAAGGCGTAGAGATTCTACAACTTTGAGGTAGATGTTCACATGTGGTTGTCTGAGTAGATCATGTCATGGAGAGAGTTCTCTCAGGACTTCCATTAGCAGCTGCAGAAGGTCTGGGAACCATTCGGCGTGATGTCATAGCAAAGCTATGAGGGTCATTGCTAGGCTTTAGGATATTCTCGCCTTCTTGAGCACCCTTCTCAGCAAGCAAAATGAAGGAAAGCGTAAATGTTGATGTTGTCCCACCGTTACTGGAATACATCCTGCCAGAGAGCCTCGGGATCCAGGATTGGTGAATAGTAGAGCAGGAGCCTGTTGTTCAGGGACGTCGCAAACAGGTCTACTGTCGGGGAACCCCACAAAGTCAGGACTTTGTTGGCTACTCGATGACTCAAAGACCACACGGAGCCCACTATCTGAGTCGCTCAGCTAAGATTGTCCCCGAGTACATTTCTTTTCCTAGGAATGAAGCAAGCTGATAGGACAACCGAGTGGTCTTCTGCCCATCTTGGCACCTCCACTGGTAGATGGCAAAGGTGTTGCAGAAAAGTATCACCTTGCTTGTTTACATAAGCCACTACTTTAGTGTTATCACTCATCAACACCACCAAGTGACGTGCCAGGAATTGATGGAACTGTTGTATGGCTAGGAGATTAAAGAGCTGGTACCTTTTGGACTCATGACCAGAGCCCAGAGGCCATGTGGTGCAGCAAGTGGGCTCCCCAGCCTTCTTTTAGTGCATCTGAGAAGAGCATCAATTCTGGGGGAGGGACAAGAAGGTCAACACCTCGGAGATTCTCGTCTGCCTCCCACCATCTCAGGCCCGTCTTCTGCTAGGGTCCCATAGGAACCAGAGTATCCGGAGAGTCCTCATGCTGAACCCACCAGCATTTTAGCTGCCATTGAAGAGATTGGATTAGAAGGCAGCCGTTGAGGACTGGACAAACCAGGGATAATAGATCACCTATGAGACATAATCACTGCTGGGCTTGGAGAGCGTCTAATTGAAGGAAGGGACTTGCTTCCTTCTTCAACCGCTGAATCCTGTCATCTGAAGGGAAGACTTTTTGCAGGCTGGGGTTGATGATCATACCTAGGTATACCAGCCTCTGTGATGGAAGCAAGGATTACTTCTTGAGATTTACCACAATCCTCAGATCACGGTAAAATTCGAGTAGTCTGTCTCGTTGTTGAAGAAGGGTCACCACCGAGTCTGCTATGATCAGCCAGTCGTCCAGGTATCTTAGGAGACAGATGCCGATCCTGTGGGCCCAGGTTGACACTCGGGTAAAAACTCATGAAAAGCAGAGGTGCTGTAGAAAGACTGAAGTAAAGCACCTTGAACTGATATTGCCTTTTGTCATGGATGATCCTTAGATACTTCTTTGACGACGGATGTACTGGGATCTGGTAGTGTGCGTCCTTGAGGTCCACTGTACACATGAAGTCCTGTGGTCTTACTGCTTACCTGACCTTGTCATCCATCTCCATGCTGAACAGAGTTTGTTGCACAAACTTGTTCAGGGCTGAGAGGTTGATGATGGGTCTCCAGCCTCCAGACACCTTTTCACAAGAAAGAGTCAACTGAAGAAGCCTTGGGATACGTCGAGGACCTCTTGGAGAGCACCCTTTTCCAACATGGTCTAAACTTCGGGGCAAGCTACTTCACGGATCCCTTAGTGTAAGAGCTCAATGAAACTGGACTGTAAGTCAATGGAGGGAGAGATTGCGTGAATGGGACGTGATACCCAGAACGGATCACGGAGATTGTCCAGGGTTTGGCTCCATTCTGCAGCCACCCATACCACCGGCGTTGCAGGCATTCCCAAACTGGTGGACGACTGGGAGGATTGCCCTCCCTAGTGGGAGCTGCCTCAACGGCTACCTCTCCTCCTTAGCCTCCTTGACTGGATTTATTTCCCTTCTGTTGGCCACAGACAAGAAAGGGGTTCTTAGACATATCTTTGGAAGAGCCTGCACTCTTACTGCTGGTCTGTGGCCTGGACGATTGGGGTTTCCTCAGTGGAAGAGCTGCTGTGTAGGACCTGAAAGTCATGGCCCTCTAGAGGATGGAGTCTTGGTTAGACTTCCTTCAACGATCAACCGCCCTCTCAAAATTGTCCAAACTGAAAAAGGAGGGATCCTCCATCATCGAATTCCGAAGTTTGGTGGCCTATGACTTCGGAACCTATTGATCGAACATGAAAAATTCGAAGATAATTTGTATTTTTCCTAACCATACAAACCTTAGCTATTTACAGAGGGTTTACCTTTTAGCGCAGCTGAAATGACGAGCCAATAGTTTTAACGAGGGTTAATTACCGGGTAGCTAGCTACCCCTCCCCCCTTCACACACCGGTGACTTGCTTCACTTCACTTAGAGGTAGGACTTGACTTGGGGATCAGGGATGGCGGGCACATATGTGTAAATAGCTAAGGTTTGTATGGTTAGGAAAAATACAAATTATCTTCGAATTTGTCATTTGTTCCGTAACCGAAATACAAACCACGCTATTTACAGAGGGTGACTTACCCCTTAGGAAGGGTGGAAAGTCCCCAGCCTTACTGACTTCGGCTTGCCCGGGGGCTCGATCCCTCAGTGAGCAGCACTAGAGAGAGGGAGCCCCTCTACCTCACAAGTTCCTAGCATCGCTAGGAACGAGTGGCCTACATAAGCAGTGTGAGGAGGAGAGTGTGACTCGTCCTATGAAGTTGACCTTGAGACCTTCAGATAGGAATTCTAGGATAGGACGTTCCCAATACCACCTCGTCAGGGTATGGGAGACGCAACAGTATTAAGCTTAATACTAGGAGCACAAAGAAGCATGGGTTACCTGCAGAGGTCGAGGTCAGCTATGCGAGGACCAGGATGCTGCTTCCCCAAGAGAGGGGAGAATGAAGAAAGAAGTAAGGGTCAGACATACTCTTTCATTCACGCAGACTAAGACCGGGTAACAACGCCCTCAACCTACTGCTACTTGTCCAAAAAAGGAGCCTGAGGTTAGACCAGCTGTTGTGCAGCCACCACAGGGCCGATAGAAAACGTATCGAGGCTCCTGTGGGTCACGTCTTGCAGGTAGTGGGCTGTGAAGGTCGTTTAACGCTTCCAGACCCCAGCTTGAAGTACCTGCGTCACAGAGAAGTTTCTCTTGAAGGCCAGGGATGTAGCAATACCCCTGACATCGTGGGCCCGAGGGCGACGTGACGGAGGAGGGTCAGGATTCAGGGCATGGTGGATAACCCTTCGAATCCAAGCTGAGATGGTGTTCCTGGTGACCCCCTCTTAGTCCTGCCTGTGCTCACAAAAAAAGCTCGCACATGAGGACGGACTGCAGTCGTTCTCTTCAAGTAGTGCCTCAGACACCTCACTGGACATAGTAGCAGCTGGTCTGGGTCGCTTGTTACAGAACGGAGACTCGCGATCCTGAAAGAGTCGAACCGAGGATCCGGCACTCCAGGATTCTGAGTCTTGGCAACAAACTCAGGGACGAACCTGAACGTTACCTCCCCCCATCCCCTTGAATGGGCGATGTCGTACGAGAGACCATGAAGTTCACTAACTCGCTTGGCCGATGCCAAGGCGAGTAGGAAAGCCGTCTTCCAAGACAGGTGGCGATCGGAGGCCTGGCGTAATGGCTCGAAGGGAGGTCTCTTAAGAGACCTGAGGACTCGAACCACGTTCCAAGGAGGGGGTCTCACTTCCGACTGAGGGCAGGTAAGCTCATAGCTACGTATGAGTAAAGAGAGTTCTAGCGATGAAGAAATATCCACGCCCTTCAATCTGAAGGCCAAGCTTAAGGCTGAGCGATAGCCTTTCACTGCCGAGACAGAAAGGCGCATTTCTTCCCGCAGATACACGAGGAAGTCCGCTATTGCTGGAATAGTGGCATCGAGTGGAGAGATACCCCTTCCACGACACCAACCACAAAAGACTCTCCACTTTGCTTGGTAGACTCCCTCAGAGGACCTTCGCAGGTGCCGAGACATTCTCTCCGCAACCTGTTGCGAAAAGCCTCTCTCCGCGAGGAGACGCTGGATAGTCTCCAGGCGTGAAGCCGAAGCGAGGCTACGGCCCTGTGAGGGACGCCGGAGTGGGGTTGTCTGAGAAGCTCGTGTCGTGGAGGAAGCTCCCTCGGGAGTTCCGTCAGGAGCTGCAGAAGGTCCGGAAACCATTCCGCGTGATGCCATAGCGGAGCTACCAGAGTCATCGAACAGTTGACCGATAGTCTGGTCCTGTTGAGCACCCTTCTCATCAGACAGAACGGTGGGAAGGCGTACACGTCGATGTTGTCCCACCGTTGCTGGAAAGCATCTTGCCAGAGTGCCTTGGGGTCCAGGACTGGGGAGCAGTACAGGGGCAGCTTGAAGTTCAAGGCTGTCGCGAACAAGTCCACAGTCGGGGAACCCCACAAAGTCAGGACTTTGTTGGCTATCTGAGGATACAAAGACCACTCGATACTCACTATCTGCGAAGCCCTGCTCAGACTGTCGGCGAGCACATACCTCTTGCCAGGAATGAAGCGAGCTGATAGTGTTATCGAGTGGGTTTCGGTCCACCTCAGAGTCTCTACTGCAAGATGGGATAGCTGTTGCGAAAAAGTGCCTCCCTGCTTGTTGATATAAGCCACTACCGTGGTGTTGTCGCTCATCACCACCACGGAGTGACCCGCCAGGGACCGTTGGAACTGCTGAAGAACCAGAAAGACGGCCTTCAATTCTAGCAGGTTGATGTGTAGGCACTTTTCTGATTCTGACCAAAGGCCTGAGGCCCTCTGGTTCAGAACATGCGCCCCCCCCACCCTTCTTTTGACGCGTCCGAAAACAGAGTCAATTCCGGGGGGAGGACGAGAAGACTCACTCCCTTCCGCAGGTTCTCGTCGACTAGCCACCACCGCAAGTCCGTCTGTTCCAGAGACCCCATTAGGATCAGAATGTCCGGGGAATCGGATCCTTGATTCCACCAGGACTTGAGCCGCCATTGAAGGGATCTCATCCTGAGGCGGCTGTTTGGAACCAGACGGGCCAGGGAGGATAGGTGGCCTAAGAGACGCAACCACGATTGGGCGGGGAGTTCTTTTCGCCTGAGGAAGAGTTCCGCCACCCTCCTCAGTCTTGCTATCCGGTCGTCTGATGGAAAGGCTTTGTGGAGATTGGTGTCTATTAGCATGCCTAGATAAACCAGTCGTTGGGACGGCTGCAGAGAGGACTTCTCGAGGTTTACCACGATCCCCAGATCCTGGCAAAGATCCAGAAGCCTGTCTCGGTGCCGAAAAGGGTCGACTCCGAGTCTGCTGGATCAGCCAATCGTCCAGGTAACGAAGGAGACGAATGCCGTTCCTGTGCGCCCAAGATGAAATCAGGGTGAACACTCTGGTGAACACCTGAGGAGCTGTGGAGAGACCGAAACACAGCACCTTGAACTGGTAGATCTTGTTGTCTAGGCAGAATCTCAGGTACTTCCTGGAAGACGGATGGATTGGGATCTGGAAGTACGCGTCCTTTAGATCCAGTGTGCACATGAAGTCTTGTGGTCTCACCGCAAGTCTGACCGTGTCTGCTGTCTCCATGCTGAACGGGGTTTGTTTGACAAACCTGTTCAGAGCTGAGAGATCGATGACGGGTCTCCAGCCTCCAGTAGCCTTCTCTACAAGAAAGAGTTGACTGAAGAAGCCTGGGGAGCCGTCCACGACCTCCTGGAGAGCACCCTTCTCGAGCATGGTCTCGACTTCGGCCTGAAGGGCCAGCCCCTTTGCCGATCCCGTGGCATAGGAGCTCAAAGACACTGGATTCGCTGTCGGGGGAGGTTGAGATGTTGTGAACGGGACGCGAAAGCCTTGGCCGATAACTGAGACCGTCCAAGCATCGGCCCCGTGTTGCTGCCACTTGCGGACGCAACGCTGAAGGCATCCCCCCACAGGTGGACATGCAGGGGGACTGCCACCCCTAGGGCTTGCGGCCACGGCCGCCACCCCTAGGAGTCTTGCCTCCCCTGGAGGACTTACCACCCCTCTTGACCTTGGCTGGAAAGGGCTGGGGCTTAGACACCACCTTCTTAGCTGCCGGTGCCTGTTTGGGAGCCTTACGAGGCTGTTGCTGCTGTTGTGGCAGGGCTGGAGGCTTATAGGACCGAGTTGTAAGGGCCCTATGGAGGAGGGAGTCCGTGCTGGATTTCCTCCACCTCTCAGCCGTTCGCTCCATGTCTTGAGGCTCAAACAGGTTCTCCCCCAGAAGGGAAGCATGTCGGAGCCTACACACATCCACGGCGGGGACCTTCGGATGGAATCTCTCGGACACAGCATCGCGACGCTTCAACACCGAGTTGGCCCACAAGGTGGTAACCTGGTGCGCCAAAAACTCGATGGAGCGGGTGCCCGAGAGCAAGAAGGTCTCCAGGGCCTTCCTATTGGTCTCCTTGGACAAGTCCTCCGATCGCAATAGGATGCCCAGAGATTCTAGCCAAAAGTCCAGCCACGAAGTGGCCTCCATGGCACACTTAGCGATCTCTCGTGGCTAAGGATCTCTGCCGCCGAGAACGACACCTGCCGGGCAGAGAGTTTCTTAAGGGGAACTCCCTTCGCCAGCTCCTCCACAGAGTGATAGAGAGGAAGAGCGAGGTTGTGCTCACCCAGGATCTCGAAATACCTCCTCTGCTGAAGACGAGGAGGAGGGATGAGCTAGTTCCCGGCAGTGGAACGACTGAAGGAGGCAAGAAGTGCGAGCTGAGCGTTGGCCCTAGCCCTGGCACTCTTCAGCCCCTAAGACCAGGGCAGAGCCGCACTGGTCTTAGGGGCCTTCCGAACGTCAAACACTTCATCCAAAATCGTGTCTTTGCCTTCACGGGGGGCGATGACTGGATCCATAAGCCCGTTAAGTTGCCTTATCAGGCTTAGGACCTGCCAGAAGGCATGTTCGGATTCTTGCTGTTCTCCTCCCTGCGGGATGGCAGCTGAGTCTCCTGCCCCAGGGATCTCTTCCTGGGGTGACATGTGGACATTCCCCTGGGTAGTCGTGGATTCCTGACGAATCCTTGCAGAGGATTTAGGGACGGTCTTGGAGTCCTTGGATTCCCTCCTGGGAGGGATACAGGATCCCAACAACGAGGTTCGAGGGGCCCCTTCCTCACGAGACGATTCTCCTGCATGAAGCGAAGTCTCCCCCCCTGGTGCCGAGGGGAAGACTACCGCCCCACTGGAGTCACCTGAGGACGGAAAGGCCTCGTCCACGGGAGAAGGAGAGAGCACTCGTGCAGGAGAAGGGACCTTCGCGACCGACCTCTTGGGAACCAACTTCGCCCTGGGGGAAGTCACCACGAAGTCCACTCCTCTCTTTCTCTTCAGCGTAGGAGAGACAGCCGTTGGTTTGTTACCCTGGTCGGCGAGTGCTGGTTTCATAACCCTCACTAACGCCCGTGCCAGAGGACCAAACCAAGTCTGTTGCTCCAAGGACACAGAGTCCGAAATCCTCGCTAAAGGGAAAGGGATCGGGCGATCCTTTGGAGTGGACACCACGGTAACTGCCTGAAAAGAAGGTGGGGAAGAATGATGTACTAACCTCTCCTCGTCCTGCACTACCAACCTATGTTTGGGTGGAGGTGATCCCGAGTGCCGTCTAGGAGCACGCGTTCCTGCTGCTACCACCGGCTGCGGAATTCGCCGCGAACGATGGTCGCGTGGGAACGCGGGCGAGCGATCGCGCGGGCGCGCAGGTGGATGATCGCGCGGGCGCGCAGGTGGATGATCGCGCGGGCGCACAGGCGAGCGGTCGCGCGGGCGCGCAGGCGAATGATCGCGCGGGCGCGAGGGTGGGCAGGTGAATGAACGCGTGTCCGAGGCGGCGAACGCAAGCGTTGGCGCGACGGCGAGGATACGCGCTGCCGCGTGGGTGAGGAAGACCGCTGGCGATGTAGATCCACAGGCGATCAATGATGAGCTGGTGAGCGCGGTCGCGCAGGTTGGCGATGGCGCGATGTGGCATGTCGACGCGTTGGCGAGCGATGGCGAGCAGCAGGCGCAGGTGAACGACCGCGCAATGGCGAGCGATGGCGAGCAGCATGCGCAGGTGAGCGATCGCGCGATGTGGAGCGATGGCGATCAGCATGCGCAGGAGGGCGATCGCGCGATGTGGAGCGATGGCGATCAGCATACGCAGGAGGGCGATCGCGTGATGGCGAGCGATGGCGAGCAGCATGCGCAGGTGGGCGATCGCGTGATGGGGAGCGATGGTGATCAGCATGCGCAGGAGGGCGATCGTGCGATGGCGAGCGATGGCGAGCAGCATGCGCAGGAGGGCGATCGCGTGATGGCGAGCTAGTAGCTGGCGAACCATGTTCCTTCAGAAGCGTTGGAGAACGTTGGCGCGCCGGCTGTCGCTGTTGAATAGGCGATACTAAGATCGCCTGTGCGCGCTGGCGAGCAGGTGAACGCTGGCGAGGTGATCGCTGGCAAGCCGGAGATCGCTGGCGAGCAGAAGGTCGACGCGTGTCATGTGAAAGGACAGGTGGCGCGGCAGGTTGTGCGGCGCGTTCACTAGCAGGAACTGGAAGATCGCTGGCGCGTTGGCGAACATGTGTTTTTGACACACGCGCAGCACGATGTTGCGTAGCCACAGGACCAGGCAGATGGTGAGCAGGGAGCTCAGCAGGAACTATAGGATGGTCAGAGACCGCAGGGCGATGGTCCTCAAATGAGCGCTGACGCTCAGAAGAGAGCTGACGAGCAGGAGAGCGCTGGCGAGGAGGGCGAACATCAGGAGAGAGCCGACGAGCAGGTGAGCGTCGGCGAGCAGGAGAGTCTTGACGAGCAGGAGAGCGCTGAAGATCAGGAGAGCGCTGGCGAGCAGGAGAGCGCCTGTGCGCTAGCACTGCTCGTGGAAGGGAAGGATCCCTTAGCCCCGAAGGGACCGTTGCCCGTCGGGTGACGAGTTCTCCAGAAGGCGAAGATCTGGCAGGAGATGGTGAACGGTCTGCAGAGAGGTTCAAGGAAGACGGAGCTGTAGGTTGAGGCTGACGAGGAGAGTCCCCCTCGGAGGATGAAAACCCAAAAAGGCACCTCTTAGTCCCCCTGTAAGGGGAAGGGAGGCCCTTGCGGCATAGCGGACAGTGAGCCTTACGGCAGAGGTGGCCTTGGGGAAGATCGTCGGGACCATCGGTCCTCCGAAGGGGGGTCTCCGTCAAAGCACTTCCCTCAGAAGGAAGCTGAGCAGCAGCAGAGACCGAAGGACTCACTTCCCCCTTCGAAGGATGTACGGAAGGGGGAGGAGAGCCTTTAGCACCATCATCCACAACAGCACCTGCGGCGGATTGCCCAGCAACGTCGGAGGACTCTGTCACCAAGACGTCGACAATAGACAGAGGGTCTACCTCTGCTACCGCCGGCGACTGCTTAACAGCGGCCCCCAACGAGACAAGGTCAATAAAAGCGACCCTGGAGGGCAAGCCCTTAAGCCCCAGGGACGACCAAATCTGTAAAAGATCATCATTGGTTAAGGCATTATCAATAACCTCCCCCGGAGGAGGAGGGGGAACTGCCTCGCTATGGGAGGCGACGCCCTCTCCCCCCACCCAAGGTCGGGAAACAGAACTAGGGCCTGCGCTCCCACTCGGCCGACTCTCCTTAGGAGGCGGACGAGGGGGAGCTTCGGAGGTGGTTTGGGCGGCGGAAGAAGAGTCCCGAGAACCTTCCTCCTTCAAGGCTAACCCCGAAGGAGAACGGTCTCTCTTGGACTTCTTCTTACGCCGACGGCCAAACCTCTCCCACTGGGATGCAGACCACTCCCTGCACTCACGGCACATGTTCTCCTGGTCACACCGTCGGCCCCGACATTGAGGGCAGAGGGTGTGCGGACCCGTAGTTACGTCCGACATGAAAGTCCCACAAGGACGACCGGCAACTCCAGGGCATGTACGCATTGTAAAGAAATAATAATGAAGGTCAACTTCCAACCAACACACACGCTGAAAAGAAAAAAGCAGAAAATTAAAGGCTGTCACGAGGACGATGAGCAGACACATCTGATCACCGCCGAGCTAAAAGTGAAGTGAAGCAAGTCACCAGTGTGTGGAGGGGGGAGGGGTAGCAAGCTACCCTTCCCCACCCCCCGCTAACTAGCGCGGGGGTAATTAACCATCGTTAAAACTATTGGCTCGTCATTTCAGCTGCACTAAAAGGTAAACCCTCTGTAAATAGTGTGGTTTGTATTTCGGTTACGGAACAATTCTCAATTATCGAGTCCCTTAACCTAAGAATCAGGCTAGCCCACAGATTGACCACCTGGTCGGTGAGAAACTCAATGGTTCTGGTCCACGACAAAAGGAACGTTACCATCGACTTCCTGGTGCTCTCCTGGGATCAATCTTCAGTCCTGATTACATGTCCAACCAATCCTAACCATAGGTCCAGCTACGAAGTTGCTTGCATGGCAAACTTCGCGACTTTCTTCATGTTCAGGGTGTCCGCTGAGGAGAAGGTAACCCAGAGGCTTGATAGTCTTTTGCAAGAAACCACTCTTGTCAGGGCTTCAATGGCTGGGTCTAGTGGCAATGATAGGAGGGTTTCATTGGACACCTCGTAGTACCCCCTCTTTTGGATGAAAGGAGGCAGGAGAAGCTTCAAAAAGGAGCCAGTGCGGAGAGTTTGAAGTGCTGGCTATCTACGCCAAAGTTTTATTCCTGGCACCTTTCAACACCCTTGATCATGGCAAAGCTGTTATGGCCTTGGGAGGAGATCTTTGGATGCTGTAGAGATGGTTCAATATGGTGTCCTTATCTTCCTGAAGGGGTACTGAAGGGTTGTCTAAGGCATTGATACCCCTCATGCATGCCAGCACCTGCCAAAAGGGGTAATCAGACTCCTTTTGTTCAGTCTCGGAGTATCTAGGACTCACTGCCCTTGAAAGGTAGTTATTATTTCCCGAGTTCTGGATGTCATCCTCCCACGAGCTCTCACCCATAGGAGCCTGGGATGGGTCGTAGTCCTCATCAAGCCTCGAAGACAGCCTTAATGTCGTGGGAGCCTCTACTGCTGCCTTAGCTATCGCTAAGGATCTCTCCTGTACCTGAAAGGAAGCACTAGCAGCCCTATTTTTTGGTACAGTTTTTGTGCCCTTACTCTCTTTTTGAGGAAGAAGGAACTCTGCATGCAGGAAAGGTCTTGCATTCTCCTTGCGTGTGGAAGAATCATGAACATCCTTAGTGGAAGAAACTGGTCGAAGCTGGTCTGACACCATTGTTGCAATACTTTGACCTGGAGAGATGAGCCCAATGGGAGAGAGGCAATATGAAGACGTCAAAGAGATCTCCCGAGGGGATCTCAAACCCTGGCTTATACGGGGGTGAACCGTGTCTTCTAAGGAGGGGGTAGTCGGATTCCTCTGCTTTCTCCTCTTGTTCGAGGGCATGACTGCAGTCATCTCCTGTTGGGAGAAGTCCTGCTGCACTGCACCTGCTGAGCCAGAGGAGTGCCCCATCCTGGATCTGACAGGTGAGACAATTACCAGGGGCTACTGGTCCTTAGAAGGTGAGAGAATCGCCGACCTGCGCCTCGGGTCGTGCAGAAGAGAAAAAGTCTTAAAAGATTGCAATACTGTATTTCCAATGGAATCCTTGGGGTACTAGTAGAGGCTGCTGGAACATGCTTACCTGCTGGAGCAGCACATGTTACTGCCAAGCTAACTGCTCTCACTTGCACATCAAATCAGGGTACATCATTCTCAAAGGGTGGTACTGAAGAAGGCATCTCACTGGGAAAGCTAAGGGCTGGCGATTGCTTCCTTGGAGTGGGTGGTTTTAGCATCTGGAAGGGAGAAAGAGACCTCTTACCTGGAAGTAAGGGAATCGGCATAGGATCTCGCTCTGGCTTGCAACACCCTATAGTTGTCTGTACATGGTTCATGGATAGACCATGTCCTCCGGCGGGGGAGTGTTTTTCCTCTGATTCCGTTTCCTTCTCTACCAAATGATGGGAATCACCACCAGCTTCCCCCAGATAGGACCCTGGCCGATGGAATCCTTGGTAGTCAGATACTTCTGAAACTTTGCGGACTTCTGGGGAGAAGGAGGTTTGAGGACGGCATGAAGAGGTACCTGCCTAGTAGAACCACTATGACTGGGATCAGTGGGACTTCACTCCCATTGAAGGAAGTCGAAGCCTCCAATGAAATAGTTGGAATGTCATGGGTGGAACAGTGGGACGAAGATTGGCCGGTCCAGCGACCACCTGGTTCACTGCCTGAATGAGGTTCAAGAACCATTGTGTCTCTCTTGAGAATGGAACTGTTCTCGGTTGAGCACCACAAGACTGTTTCCTCGACTTGGATGGAGTGTTAAGGAATAGGAGGGCCCCAGACAATGTCGATTTGTGCTGTTCCCTATGCTCTGCTTCCCTAGGGAAGCAGAGACCGTCAACATGCAGCACGACTAACCTAGCGATCAGTCCAAGCAGGTAAAGCTACCTTACCTTGTAAGATAACATGCTGTTCCTCTCACAAGGTAGACCAATGGCGAGGTGACAGATAGCGAGATAAGCGCTGGCAAGGCGATAGCTGATATTTTGTGTTAGTGTGCAAACCTTTCTCAGAGTGCACAGGTAAGTTGTAGTGTACCGTGCTTGCCTTTCTACCTGGGCATAGCACACAGAGTGCATTAGTGAAGTAGAGCTCACCTGCGCTTTAGTCAAAGATTCTTGTGCTTGCAAGTAAAGGTAACAAGACTCGCTATAGTGAGCGATACGCTTTGTAGATGTAGAGCACATAACCCCATCAGGTGGATGAGCTTGCCCACCCACCTCGCTAGGTGGTAGGGTGTGCAAAACTGCGCATGAATCATCTGCTAGACTGAGGTTAGCACATTCCTCAGCTAACGTGTCATGGGGAGAAACTCTTATGCTCCTCTATCCTTTCTATCCTGCAAGGGAGAGGAAGGACGGGAAACTGCAAAGGACTTGCGCTCAGGCAGTGGAGCAGGTTCTACCTGACGAGAGGTAGAGGAGTGGGATCACAAGACATTGCCTAACTGCATCGTCGTCCAGGCGGGTCATGGAAGAATCCAATGCCCTTCGGTGGAATCCCCAATCAGAAGAAGGCCATCTCTCCCGCGGGCGGGAAGGATGATCAACCACTTTTGCCTATAGGCAATTCTCCCTGGACATGAGAAAAATGCTGAACAGTGGCTGATGAAGGGTAGCTCTTCCTTGGAAGGGAAGGCTGACCAACACCTGGTGAAGGTCAACTCTCCCTCGGGAATGTTCAGATGCCACAAAACTCCAAATCAATCCATCAATCAACTTTCATCAGAAGAGAAGGTTGTCCAACACCTGGAGGCAGAGCTCCGGGCAGCTCAATTTGCTCCCCCCTTGGCTGAGCAAACCCAGACAGAGGATCCATATCATGAACTGCCCTTGGAACATAGCCGAATGTAGCCCCAGGGTTCACCTCAAAAAGATCCATGACAAGTCACTGTGAGGGGTACTTGTCAACAACTGCACATCCCTGCCCACCAAAGCAAAGCGAGCACTGAGGCGAGCACGTACCGAGGCTGAGGTGGTTGGATATGTATGAGATTCTTTCGGTCAGCGACCTACAGAGTTTCAAGGGGGAAGATGGGAATCAACGGCTGAGGAGGCTGTATGCTTCCATTGTGTACCAAACTGCAAGTCCTCTCGAAAGCCTTTCCTTGCACTGGAAACCTGTGAGCACTAAAGCCATAGCAGAGGCATCACATCATCAGAAAGAGACTCTCCTACGATGGCGGCCAGCGCTGCTATGCTAGGAGAAGCAACAGAGGTCTCCGAAGCATAGGATTGTTCTGGAGTCACATGGGCACCACTCATACTCTACCCATCCCCAGGGGAAGCTGACCGAGTAGAGTCAAGAGGGCGAGGTCGAGCCGACAGAGTCAAATGGCGAGGCTTCTTCCCTTTCGAGGATGACCCCAAATGGATAGAAGCCCTCTTAGCCTTCTTCTGCCGCCTGTTGAACCTTGTCAACTGGGAGGGCAACCACTCCCGACAATCGTTACATGGAGACTCCTCTGAGCAAGAGTGATCCCTATACACACGGCAGAGACCGTCGTGAGGATCAGTCTCCATTACCGACATGAAAGTGCTGCAACGGTGCCCATCAATGCTGGGACAAACCCATATGGTTATTGATCCCCACAGGCACACAAACCAGGAAGAGAAAAAGATAAAGAAAATTTTTTAGCTTTTAGGCCATTATTGGGAAATTTTATTTGGTTTTGACAGGGGAGCAAGACAACGCATGTACTCCACTAAGCCGAAATAAAAAGTGACGGTTTGTTACTAGTGCAGGTATGGGTGTGATGGCTGGTCTACTATTGCTAGCCCCCCTCCTCTAACTAGCAAAGGGTAATTACACCTCGCAAAAGCCTTAACGGGTTGTCTAATGCACAAAAGTATATAAAAGGGCTA
Organism: Palaemon carinicauda; assembly: GCF_036898095.1. NCBI lineage: Eukaryota > Metazoa > Arthropoda > Malacostraca > Decapoda > Palaemonidae > Palaemon > Palaemon carinicauda. Next base: position 36,569,023 of record NC_090754.1, on the reverse strand, counting down.
TTTAAAAAAGTAAAAATCTTATTGACTGTGGCCCCAACTACTGTATGTTGGGGTCCCCCACTCTGTCCCTGGACAGAGCTCATGCAGTGTCCCCCAGGGGAACCTATCCTGATGACTGGCCTTTTAGGCTCAGTCGCAAACTGGGGCTTCGGCCCCAATCTTATAAGAAAGAAATCAATTGACTATTCTCTACCCTGGTAGGGAACCCTGAGCTCTTGTGCTGAGCTAGAGCTAACACCTCCTTGGAGGGGCTGCTCTTAGACTGGCCTCTGGCTATGGCTAATTACTGGGGCTTAAATCCCAGTTCTTTCAAACTTCTCCTACTAAAATCCGACTAAAAAACTTCCACTCCACACTCGGTCCCTTTGACTTACTGAGTCTCACTACTATTCATCCTTTTTCTCCTTCTCATGCAGGTGTCAGTGGGCACAGTTGTCCACAACTGCTTTCCTTCCGGCTCTTGTGGGGTGCCTGATTTTTTGTCAACCACCTGCTGCTAGTTGCTGCGGGACTGTCCTCTGGACTACTCCCTGCCGTAACCGGTCGTGATGAGTGTTGGCAAACTGATTCGCAAGTTAAGTTATAGTATGCAATTAACGTACACAAGGTAAGAGTAGATATAATAAGGTAGGGTTAGGTAAAGTAACGTTAGATAAAGTTGGGTTGGGTATAGTGAGGCTAGGTATGGTGAGGGTAGTTAAAGTGAGGATAGGCAAAGTGAGGATAGGTAAAGTGAGGTTAGGTAAAGTGAGGTTAGGTAATATGAGGATAGGTAAAGTGAGGTTATACAGTGATACCTCGGTAGTCGAACGACTCTATACTCGAACAATTCGGAGTTCGACCAAAATTTTCGAGAAATTTTTGCTGCGGTGCTCGACCAAAAATTCGGTACTCGACCAGCCGAACACGTGACGACCGCATGGGCTTTGTGATGATCGCGCCATCTCGGCCACTCTCGCTTGTTCGGGAAGCATCAGTTCTCTCGAGAGCGTCACTCAGACAACGCGCGATCAGCATTCGTTGTGATTTAGTGATTTTCAGTGCTTTTAATTGCTTTTTTAGCTTTCATAATGAGTCCCAAGAAAGTAATGAGTGTTAAGGGGAAGGAGAAGAGGAAAACAGTGCGAACAACGATCGAGTTGAAGAAGGAAATTATAGCGAAATATGAGAATGGTGTACGAGTGTCCGATTTAGCGGTAGAATACGGAATGGCGAAGTCGACCATTTCTACGTTTTTAAAGCATAAAGAAATGATTAAGAAGGCGAATGTTGCAACGGGAGTTACGGCGGTAACTAAGCAAAGGCCACAAGTGATTGAGGAGATGGAAAAGTTGCTTTTAATATTTATTAAAGAAAAACAGTTGGCCGGGGAAAGTGTTAGTGAAGCGTTCATTTGTGAAAAAGCGTTGCATATCTATGAAGAATTAGTGAAGAAAAGTCCGAGTACCAGTGAAAGTGATTCATTTACATTTAAAGCGAGCAGGGGTTGGTTTGAAAAGTTTCGTAATAGAACAGGTATTCATCGTGTTACTAGGCATGGGGAGGCAGCTAGTTCGGATCAAATTGCAGCCGATAAATACGTGGGGGAATTCGATCGGTACATAAATGAACAAAATTTGATCGCACAACAAGTCTTTAATTGTGATGAGACTGGGTTATTTTGGAAGAAAATGCCAGCCAATACGTACATTACCAAGGACGAGACGAAGATGCCAGGTCACAAGCCAATGAAAGATAGGCTAACATTGTTGCTGTGTGCAAATGCAAGTGGCGATTGCAAGATCAAACCCTTGTTAGTGTACCACTCGGACAACCCCCGGGTGTTCAAACGAAATAATATTTGTAAAAGTGCACTACCAGTTATGTGGCGCTCGAACACTAAATCTTGGGTCACAAGACAATTCTTTACTGAGTGGATAAACGAAGTGTTTGCCCCCCAGGTTAAGGCTTACCTCATTGAAAAGAGCTTGCCAATGAAATGTCTTCTGGTTATGGACAATGCTCCTGCACATCCTCCAGGTCTCGAGGATGACTTGAAAGAAGAATACAGCTTTATCAAAATCAAATTCTTGCCCCCCAATACTACTCCCATACTCCAGCCCATGGACCAACAGGTCATTTCAAACTTCAAAAAACTCTATACCAAGGCCCTTTTCAGAAAGTGTTTTGAAGTGACCAGTGACACGAAGTTGACCCTAAAGGAATTCTGGAAGGAACACTTCAGCATCCTCAACTCTGTTAACATGATTGACCAAGCTTGGCGAGGTGTGACCTATAGGACATTGAACTCTGCCTGGCGTAAGCTGTGGCCATCATGTGTCACAGAGAGGGAGTTTGAAGGTTTCCAACCAGAGGCGGGTCCAAGCACTGCTACCCCTGTAATTTCTGATGACACTGATGTCGTTGAGGAAATTGTTGTCATGGGCAGGAGTTTGGGGCTTGAGGTCGACAAGGATGATATTGATGAGCTTGTAGAAAGCCATTCTACCGAGTTGACTGTGGAGGAATTGTTGCACCTGCAACAACAACAGCAGCAGGATCTGATTGTGGAGCAGGAATCTTCAGAAGAGGATGAGGTAAGGGAGGATGTTCCAAGTTCTCTCATCAATGAAATTTGTTCCAAGTGGGCAGATGTGCAGGCTTTTGCTGAAAAATACCACCCAGAAATTGCAGTAGCAAACCGGGCAGTGCATATGTTTAATGATAGTGTCATGTATCATTTTCGAAGAATACTGCAGAGGAGGAAGAAACAATTAACAATAGACCAGTTTTTCACAAAAGAAAAGAAAGCTGCTACATCAAAGCCTGTTTCTCCTCCAAAGAAGAGACAAAGAAGAGAAGAAACCCCTGAAATAGATCTGCCCACCCTTTCATTGGAGAGAGAAACAACTCCTGAAGGAGAACTACCCCGCCACATCATGGAAGGGGACTCTCCTTCCAAGCAGTAACCTCCCCCTTCCATCCTCTCCACATCCATCCCTGTATGCCATCGAACCGCTGCTCAAAGGTATGTTCACTACAGTACAGAAAATGGTTTAAAATTGTTTTATTTTAGTACAGTAAATGGTTTAAAATTGTTTTATAGGATTTTCTGACCAATTTCATACACATTTAGATAATTATTGTTGTTTAGGTACACGTTTTATTAATATTTTGGGCCTGTTCGAGTGCTTGGGAACGGAATAGAATATATACCATTATTTCTTATGGGGAAAAAAAATTCGGTACTCGAACAAATCGGAGGTCGAACACGGATCTCGAACGGATTATGGTCGAGTACCGAGGTATCACTGTATAAGGTAGGGTTAGGTAAAGTGAGGCTAGGTAAGGTGAGGATAAGTAAAGTGTGTTTAGATAAGGTAGTGTTAGGTAAAGTGACGTTAGCTAAGGTAGGGTTAGGTAAAATAAGGTTAGAAAAAGTGGTTTCATTGTAGTGTATTACAGGGCGATGTAACCTAGGAAAACAACTACTTTTTCTTATACAAAAAATTACGCTCTCTTCGAAAATGACACTCGTTCCCGTCGCAAATGAATAGTTTCAGAAATATATATACATCTATATCCTCCGATAACGGGGGACCCCCAGTGGGAACTCGGGGTTTTGGGTGGGGAAAACATACTGGGGAATCGATATATAAACGTAAAACAAGCCTTTTCTTCTCTATTCATTACCTTCTTGAAATTATAATAACCGGAGGAAAATACAAAACAATATATCTAAATAAACTTTGGAGGCGCCGTTGCAAAGTTTGTGTCATGAAAAAATACAATAACCAGTGCTGCCAACGTCCGATGTACTGTAGATCAAATGTTATTTTGTGACCTGTCATACTACTAGGCTAGGTTCTGTGCCCTTTTTGTACTTTTTATACATTGGGTAAAACTTATATGGAGAAATTATTTAAAATTCACATGGAAATATCTATCATTGCTATCGTTAGTAATGTCAGCGTGCCGTTGGTAACTCTGTGTACCATACGTCAACGTTGGTAACACTGTGTATTATTGGTAACGTTGCTAATGTTATCGTTCGCAGTACATTCTTAAGAGAAGTGAGTGCAACTTAAAGTTAGCCGAATTGGTTGATCTGTTTGTTTCCGATTGAAATGAATAGCAAATTCAGTTAAATCACGTTATTTACTATAGGAAAACATATATTTTCTGTTCGAAATCTCACCCTGTAATACAATAAAAAATGACCGAAAAAGTAGGGTTAGGTAAAGTGAGATTAGGTAATGTACGGTTAAATGATAGTATGCAATTAACGTATACAAGGTATGAGTAGGTAAGGTAAGATTAGATAAAATAGGGGTGGGTAAGGTAATAGCAGGTAAGATATGGGTAAATAATGTGAGGTTAGGCAGGTACAATGTTAACAGGAGAGTTTACCTAATAAATTTTGTTCTTATTTGGTTTACGTCTACTTTATTGCCTTCTTGAATATTTTTTTTCTTATAAATTCCATGATGTCATACATTGAGGGTAGGCCTAATCTAACAAAGTTGCAAACCTCGAAAAATGAAAACAAATTTAGGGCTAGGCTTTAAAATAATTTCTATAACGCTACTTTCACACAAAGACTACCACATTTTTTCACTGTAAAATCATTTGAATATCAATAAAGTAATTACCACTCATTACCTTCACAGTAACGTCAAACAGAAGAATTGCACACCATACCAGAACAATTCAATATATATAAAATATATATAACATTATTTCTTGTTGCCAGGGTGGAGTAACTTCAGGTTTAGGTTCTTCTGGGGTGAGGCATCGTAGGCATTCGTAGCCTTTGCAACGGCGCCTCCAAAGTTTATCTTCTTTAAGTTCTTATACTGTTTGGTCTTTTCCTCCACATCAGGTTTAATACTTCTTTTTATTCTTTTCTATATTTGTTTTACTAAATAAAAATAATCCTACTATTTTCTTTAGGTCTTCCTCGTATGGTTGCTGTAGCTCAATTACTTCATACCTTTCTTTTCTATATTCCTGGCAAAACAACAAAAAATGTATCAAATCTTCCTCCTCATTTTCACAAAAATTACAGTTTACATCCCCCCCCTGTGTCTATTTACAATATTTAGTTTTAATGTATTAGTTCTTGCTCTAAAATTATATCTGAAGCAAATGTATTGTCATGAAGTAACTCTTCTTTAATTTCTTTCTTCCGCATTCTATATATTTCTAAGCTCACTTTACTTTCTATTTCTTCTTTCCACTTTTCAGTATCCCACTTTCTGGTTTCCGATTTTATTTCTGCCTTGTTCATTCTTCTTATCTGTCTTATGCCTATACTTAATTCTTCTAAGTTCTTTGCAGGTTGTTTCCACCATCTTCCTATTTTTTCTTGAATATCCAGGATAATTGTTTTCAGTATTTCCTTCATCCCATTCAGGGTACGATTTAAGTATTGCAGCTTCCCATCCATCACCCTTGCTTTCATAGAAGATGCATCTATCTCCCCTCTTAGAGTAGTATTAGCTGTGCTTTTAGTGGCACCTAAAATCTTCCTGTATACCCCATTCTCTATTCTTCGTAGTTTCTCTATTTCAGTTTCTGTTAGATTTATAATACTTGTTCCATACAAAATAGATAGTAAAGCAATACTTTTCCAGAACGTTTTTCCAATCATTACTTTATTGCAACTTTTCTCTTTAACTGAATGTTAAATTAGCTAATTTTTGTGTTCTTTCTATCATTAACATTTTCTGAGTTTTAAATATATTCTTATTATTGTCTAGCTTTATTCCTAAGTATGTTAAATTTTCTACTACTTTGGTTCCCTCTATGTTAACTGGCTTTTCTTTCATGTTGTAAATCATAAAATTACTCTTTTCTTTACTAATTTCTAATCCACATTTTCTACCAGTTTCTACTGATATCTGGATATTACGCTTTGCATTATGTATATCCTCTGCAATTATTAAGGCATCATCTAAAAAAAAATAATGATTCTGCCTTTATTAATTGATTTCTGAAACCGTTATTGTTCCAATTTCAAGGTTCAAAATTTTCAGCAACCGTTTGCACCCCCAAAAGGGTGCCAACAATATTTAGACAAATTTAACACTTTGTCAATTATTTATTCCCAATTCTCAATCATCTTGAACATCCTATTTCATTGAAATCTGCGCTGAATTGCTGGTGTAAATTGGAACTAACCATATTAATGTTGATAGTAGTTTTTTCTTTTTATTGAAAGGTATTTAGAAAGGCCTCAAAAGAAAAAGAGCTTCCTGTATACACAGAAAGCATTCAAAGCACAGTTAACAAATATAAGTAAATTCCAGGTTGGGTATAAATAGTATATAAGAATATTTACTCAAAAAATATTCCAGAAAGGGTATAAAATATACTGTATACTAAAAACAAAGCTACATTCCAAGTAGGCCATAAAATGATATATAACAATAAAAATAGTACATTCATGGGGCACTGATATACACCAAGAAAGAAATGTAAATTCATGGAAGGGTATAAAATATATATTAAGAAAAAGTACATTTCAATGAGGACATAAATCAGTAGGTAGGCCTAACAACAAAAACAGTGCATTCCATGAACATCTACAGTATATGTATCGAAAAGAAAATAATTTACGAAGGGCATATAAATAGTGTAAATAGATATGTATTAAAACAAAAAGGGTATAAAATATGTATTAACAAAAATAGTACTTTCCAAGGAGACCACAAATTGACAAATAACAACAAGAATAGTACATTCCGTTGACGATGATATGTATCAAGAAAAATATGAATTCGAGGAAGTGCACAAATATATTGTATATTAGAAATAACAAATTTCACAAGGCCTTAAAAATATATATATGAAAAATTTAAAAAAATTCTGATGGGCCATGTATATACAACAAAAATAGTCAAGTACAAAAAAAGATATTCTTGAAAAAAAGAAAAATCTCCCCTAATTCAAGATAGAGGAAGAATGATCTCTTGGTCTATTCCGGTAACAATGCAGAAATAAAATTAATTAAAAAATTTTACAATAAATTCTAAGTTACAGAATTCATTTAGTACAAGTGAAGAAAATAAAATTAATCAATGGTTCCTTGGAGTGAGGTATAATTTATTGTTTGATTAAATCCCCAGAAAACATACAAAAAACGCCCTTGTTAACTTGTATGTATTCAAGCTTGATTGCTTTAGGTAATTAAAAGATGTTCTTTTCCTACAAAAAAAAAAAAAAAGGTTTTCACTTTGTCCGTTTCGCAATGAAGTTTTTGTTATGATTTATTACGTTTTATATATATATATATATATATATATATATATATATATATATATATATATATATACACACACACACACACACACACATATATATATATATATATATATATATAATATATATATATATATATATACACCACACACGCACACGCACACACACACATATATATATATACATATATATATATATATATATATATATATATATATATATATATATATATATATATATATATATATATATATACATGAGGGTAAGTAAAAAATATCAAGAGAAAACGTTTAAATTCCTTATTCTAAGAAAAAACCCCGTTATTGTTTATTACGTCCGCTGAAAGTCTGTTCCATTTATTTGCTATTTATTATTATTATTATTATTATTATTATTATTATTATTATTGTTATTGTTATTATTATTATTATTATTATTATTATTATTATTATCATTATTATTATTATTATTATAATTATTATTATTATTATTATTATTATTATTATTATTATTATTATTATTAAATGCTAAGCTACAACCCTAGTTGGAAAAGCAGGATTCTATAAGCCCAGGGGCTTCAACAGGGAAAATACCCCAGTGAGGAAAAGAAACAAGGAAAAATAAAATATTTTAAGAACAGCAAAAACATTGAAATAAATATTTCCTATATAAACTATAAAAACTTTAACAAAACCAGAGGAAGAGAAACTAGATAGAACAGTGTGCCCGAGTGTACCCTCAAGCAAGAGAACCCTAACCCAAGACAGTGGAACACCATGGTGCAGACGCTATAGCACTACCCAAGACTAGAGAACAATGGTTTGATTTTGGAGTATCCTTCTCCTAGAAGAGCTGCTTACCATAACTAAGGAGCCTCTTCTACCCTTACCAAGAGGAAAGTATGTAAAAAATTACCACATTTAGTGGTGTTGTAGCTTTTCAATTCCAGTTTGTATCCGTTACTTCTGGACTGATTTGTGCTAAGCGTGAATAGATTGTTGTAATCTACATTTGTTATTCCTTTAAGAATTTTGAATACATTGAGTTTGTCGATCAAATAAGTTCAAACGTTCCATCCCATGCCTATATCTAAATTCCCTTAGCGTTGGAACTAGTTTGATGTCCCTAGCTTGTACTGATTCCAGTTTATCTACATCCTTCTGAATACTTGAAGCACAGAATTGGACTCCGTATTCTAGATGGGATCTTACTAGTGATATGCACAGCTGTATTACAGTATCTATCTTTGTTTCTATATTTGAATTGTCTCTTTATGTAACCTTTTGGTTTTCGTGCTTTCTTTTCAGCTTTAATGCTATGTTTGGCGAACTTCAAATCTTTGCTAATAATAATGCCGAGATCTTCCTTCTGGTCCATACTTTCGATTTCATTACCCAGCAGTGAGTAATCTGTTTGTGGGTTACTATAACCTATGTGTATGACTTTGCATTGCCCACAGTTGAAGGGTATTTGTCATTTTCTGGACCATTTTCTCAACTTAATTATATCCTCTCTTAAGGCTTCTACGTCTTCTGAGTTCGCAGCATTTATGCAAAGTTTAGTATCATCGGAAAATTTGGCTATTCTACTAGTTGATACTAAATCTATGTCGTTAATGTAAATCAGCAATCGTAATGGGCATAGAACAGTCGGAGATGGTGGGGAAGGATTAGACTGGATTAGAGATAGGACATTAGCAAACGTAGAATATGCCGATGATGCTGTCCTTATTAGCAGAGCACCACAGGATTTGCAATGCTTGCTTACTAAAATGCATGAGGTTGGGCTCAAGATAAATAAAAGAAAGTCAGAGATGATGAGAGCGGATTATGCAATGGAAGATGGAACATCATTGGAAGGACAAAGGATTAATGAGGTAGAAGCATTTAAATATAAGTACTATGATCTCCAATACAAGGTCTTTAGAATTATAGTTTAGTGAAAGATTGAAAAGAGCAAACCAGACAATGGCTTGGTTAAGTAAAATTTGGAAATAAAATCGTTTGAAATTACATATAAAAATTAGATTATATATCAGTTTAGTGAGATCAGTGTTACCATATGGACATGAGTCATGGTATGACAATGAAACAATCTCCAATAGATTTAGTAGATTTGAGAACAAAGCCCTCAGAATAATATTGGGAGTTAAATGGCAGGACATGATTAGAAATGAAACTATAAGAGAGATTACTCGAGTGCCATATGTGGATGAGATCATGATGAGGGGTAGGTGAAGATGGTTTGGGCATGCACTTTGCACACTCCAAGAGATTAGTTCACCAAACGTTCAGCTGGGCTCCACAAGGCACAAGAAGAGTTGGAAGACCCAGGCCTACATGGCTGAGGACTATTAAGCATGAAGTAGAAGATGATGAATGGTGAATTACTGAATTAAAAGATCAAGATAAAGACGACTGGTGAAACCTAACCGAGACCCTTTGCGTAAATAGGCGTAGGAGGAGATGATGATGATAAATGGACCAAGGTTGGATCCTCGAGGTACAACGCTTGTAACAGCTGTCCACTCTGAAGCTTCTCCATTGATTACAACTCTCTATTTTCTGTTTGTTTGCCAATCTTTGATCCATTCAGCTGGCTCGTCAATTAAGTCTAGTGCTATAATTTCAACCATTAATTTTTAATGAGAGACTTTGTCAAAAGACTTTGAAAAGTCTAGAAAAATTATGTCTATTGTCCTGCTTTTATCATAAATGCTAAACACGTGGATTTGTCATACAGGATCTCTTTTGTCTAAAACTATGTTGGCTGTCTGTCAGAAGATCGCTTTTCTCTATATATTCTACTATTGAATCTACTATATGTGATTATTTTTTTTTTTTTTTTTTTTGCAAGGCACTGAAGTTAGACACACAGATCTGTAGTTACCAGGTTCTTCTCTTGGTCCCTAATTATAGATTGGAGTAACATTGCCTATTCATCCTTGCGGTGCCTTCCTTTCGTTGGCTGTCTTTCGGAAAATGTTGTAAAAAGTGTGGGGTTATCTCTTCTTCTAGTTTTATAATCTCTTTTGGATGAATATCATCTGTGCCTGGTGCCTCAGCCTTACTAAGTCCCTTTTATTTTCTTTTTGACATATTTCATTGCAAAGGTGATTCTATTTGATGGTTGTGGCCCTTCATATTTAATAGCTAATTCGGGGAGGGTCATTGATTCTTCCATAGTGAATACGGTTGTGAAATATGCGTTCATCAGTTCGGCTTTTTCCAAATCATTTGTTACCCTCCGAGTCTCTTAATGGGCAAATGTTGTTTTTTTGATTGGTTTCCTACTGTTTTCCAATGCAAAAAATAATTTTCCATTTTCTTTACTAGCTGAAGCCGCTCTTACCTCTTCATTGATCTTAATGGCATTTCTAAGAGAGAGAGAGAGAGAGAGAGAGAGAGAGAGAGAGAGAGAGAGAGAGAGAGAGAGAGAGAGAGAGAGAGAGAGAGAGAGAGAGAGAGAGAGAGAGAGAGTGTGTGCTGCTTTGATACAGTTGTGCATGAACTGCGGTCCATCGGTGTTGAAGATCAAGCCTTCGAATACCTAAAAGACTACTTAGTTGATAGAAATTACTGTGTACAAATTGGAAACTCTTATTCATCATATGAACCCTTAAACAGAGGGGTACCCTAGGGGAGTGTACTTGGCCCAATCTTATTCTGCATCTATACTATTGGTCTATCGAAAATGCTACAAAGGCATGGCGTGAAGTTCAAACTATTTGCAGATGACACAATTTGACTACTCCATAAATGATATACATGACACTAATGAAACTCTAAACCGAATCCTTGATAGTGTTAGAGAATGGATGACATTTAAACAACTAAAATTAAATGAGAACAAAACTGAATTCATGGTGGTTGGCAAGAGAAACAGCGTGAGAAACTTGAGTGATATTCAAATGAACATAAATAATGACTCGGTGCCGATATCTAGTAAAGTTCGAGATCTAGGTGTATTTCTTGACTGTAACCTGTCTCTAAATGCCCAAATAAACAATGTAATAAAAACTGGGACGAAAATTCTGTAAAGAAACTTGTGATAAACTGTGTTATTACAAGGATTGGCTACTGCAACTCTATCTATTACAAATTACCAAAAGTGCAACTTAAGAAATTACAAGACATAATAAACAGAGGAGCAAGACTGATAAAAGGTGTCCCTCCTAGAGAAAGGATTACCCCTATACTAATCGATTTACACTGGCTGCCGATTAAAGCGAGAATTGAATTTAAAATAAGTACAATAACCCACCAAGTTATCAGAACCGGGCGTCCAAAATAGTCAAGAGAATTGCTACATATTGCGCAGCCAACAAATCATGTCGACACGAGAATAGTACAGATGGCTTCAAACTGTTGGAACCTAGATTTATGTCTACTTTAGGCTCCAGAGCCTTTAAATATGCGGCCCCAAGACTATATAATAAGCTCCCAAGAAACATTCGAATGATTGAAAACATTAAGGCTTTCAAGAGGAAGCTAAAGACTTTCTTATTTCAACAGTCATACAACAGTGGCGATTTAACAGTAAATGAACAATTAGCGATATGAAACGTTAAATACTCTGAACGAACAAGGTAAAACGACAGTGGAGGTCCTATAGAGAGTGGGGTTCCCCTGCTGTATGGGACCGGAAAAGCAGCCATCAAAGTAAGTTAGTAAAGAGAGAGAGAGAGAGAGAGAGAGAGAGAGAGAGAGAGAGAGAGAGAGAGAGAGAGAGAGAGAGAGAGAGAGAGAGAGAGAGAGAGAGAGAGAGAGAGAGAGAGAGAGAGAGAGAGAGTTTCAAAATAAAACCAACTAGTATCAGTGAATTAATATGGTTAACTTGGCGTACTTATTAGTATCTAGTTCCTCCTTTGTTTCAACTGTGTTAGATAGTGGTTTCCGACCTCAATTCACGGATAAAATTATGGAACTCCATCGCATATAAAAACTCCTAAACCTAACTGATTAGGTTATGTACTAAGAAAAACTCATTAACTGCCACTGTCTGTACCTATGGAGGAAATGTGAAGAATTTTTTCTCCTTACTTTTTCCTCTTCTTTATTATTTATTTCTAGTTCATGTATAATATAGCATAGTTACGCATGCTAACTCCGTATTCTCGTTTTCCTATTTGAGATCCATTTTCGCTTTCTTTTAACTAAATATGGGTAGACTATGGTAGAATTGCCATTGCTATATGTGCCTTGTTATCGTGACATCATGGTGGTAGATATCAAGACAAAAGACATACGACGCGTACGCTGATTCTTCTTTAAGCTACGCATTTCGAGATTGAATACTTACTGGATTCTATTATTAAGCATTTCATTCTTATCTCTCTAACTTCGACTCGATTTTGTGAGTGTAGGAAATATATTTGGTCTACTGCACACAGACCTTTGCTATAATACCTTTTTAATTGATTAATTTCTTGTATGCCAGACAGTTAGGGTAATTCTTATGGACTGTATATTCCCCCTGGAATCGACAGACTACTCCTTGTATCAACAAATAGGAAACCTGCATAAAATTAACTTTCTACAAGTCAACCAAGCCTCAAGGTGTAAACCCGATATAACTCAAGATATGTAAACTACACATGTAGATCTACTCTCCCGGGATAATGGCAGACAAATTTCCCAAGGGATCACCCATTCGCTCGTGAACCAAGTGTAGGCCTACAGGTGTTCATGTTACACCTGTCATGCCGGCATTGAATTCTGGTCTATCCCTGAGCATTTCCCCTGAAACCAAAAGATTGCCCAACAGAATAAAAACGAGTTCCTGTGAACAGGATTCGTTGGACCAGTGACCCCAGGAAGAAAGGTCAAACCTTGAACCTGATTCAGTAACCCTAGTCATCGAATAACAAGGGATTTAGGGATGGACCAGCTTGAAGAAAGTGTTAACTTGAAGACACTACCATAAATCTGACCACATGGCTTAAAATTACAAAACATTCACATGAGCTGCAAGTTTACATGTGGCTACACAATTCCCCCTTTTAGATTAGGTGTCATGCAATTTCTTTAGATAATTTTGGCTTACACAATTCAAGCTTTGTGCGGGAAATTTATTGTACTCGACATATTTGGGTATATTTTTCTTTATATGGTATTCAAGTCTCAGGTCACATGACCACGGGTGTGACCTCATGGTACACTTATTTGAAGGGAGGTTTTCCCAGAACACGTTTCCTACGCATTCAAAAACCTTCCTCAGGAAAGAAGAAAAATCATTCCGTTGTGCAGGATTTACAAAGATAAAAAAAATAGTTTTCATCATGGAATTCGTCTCTTCACTGGTAACTGCAAGGCTGGATCCTACATTAATCTCCCCCTAACATACAACTCAGTGATCTCACTGGTCATAGGTTTCACGTATCACAGAGTAACGAGCACTTGCTAGCCTATCACGGACATCCGTGAATCATGGGATGCTGTTCATCCTCTGAGGCTTTACAGAACTTAGACAGAACTGTCAGAAATATAAGTCCTCCATATAGGTTTACTAACAGAATTATGGCATTCATTTAGGTTTGCTAACAGAAATAGAAGTCATCCATATAAATTTACTAACAGAAATATGTCATTCATATAGGTTTGCTAACAGAAATAGAAGTCATCCATATAAATTTACTAACAGAATTATGACATTCATTTAAGTTTGCTAACAGAAATAGAAATCATCCATAGAAGTTTACTAACATAAATGTCATTCATATAGGTTTGCTAACAGAAATATAAGTCCTCCATATAGGTTTATTTGAGTCAGTTTGGCAACATGCTAAACCATAGTCCTCATTTGAGTAGTGTTTACCCTAGAATTCGAGGGCTAAAGTTGCTCTTGAAACACACACAATCACACCAAATAATACGGTCAATTCAAAGCAAACGTTCACGACTCTTCAACTCTATGGTAGTCCGACTTACTTTATCCAGGTTTGGCATAACTAAGTAATGGGAATGACTTTGTGCAAACAGCGATGACCATAACCGAGAAACGCGTGTATTACGTAAACACGCAATAGTTGTGCATTTAAGAGGAATATGATAGAACTAGAGTCGTTGCATTCATCTATATATAAAAAAGCAGAAGGAAAAATATTATCTCTTCCTCGGGACATAGTAGAATTGTATCGGTATTAAACTAGAAAGCATTATTTATTTTACAGTAAAGAAAAATATTTTCTAATGCTTTTAAACTTGAATATAGTTTGATCATCCAACGGAATCATTTAAACTTGCCAACTTACCGGTGAAGAAATGTCATTGAAATCTGTAATGCCAGGAGACCGAACAATGTCAATTCTTTTAATCACTTTGGATGATCAGCAGCTTTTCTTAATAATAACCGATAGACAACTAGTGCAGTTTTTCCAATTGCGTTCAAGAACCATAGTCTGAAAGAATGAAAGTTTGTTAGTAATTTGAATATAGAAAATGTTGCCATAATTTCCCAATATACCAATCCATGTAATCTGATAGACAAGAAGTTCTTAGTACATTTTTATTTCTTTATAAAGAAAATTCCCATCTTCTTACATTATTTCTTTTTATATAAAGTTATGAATGAAGCTAAAAAAGACTAACATTTCTTCGACCACAGGCAAAGATAAATTAAGATTAAGTACTTATTGAATTACAATAAACACCATTATCTCGTTCCTTTCTTTATATTTCGGAGACAATATATATATATATATATATATATATAATTATATATAATATATAAATATAAATATAAATATATATATATATATATATATATATATATATATATATATATATATATGGTAAACCATAATAGAAAAATAATAATCTCATAAAATTTTTCGCATATAAGAGGTACTCAAAATCGACCAAGATATCCCATTAAACAAAATATCCATATGCTATCAGACTCAAATACGCCCAACTCTTAACAATTTCCTTGATAAGTGCTCTATTCCTTACCTCCTACATCGTTTTCCTTGATTTTATCCACCAGGGTTTATTCTTTGATTAATACCAATGCATTCTTCGGATTTTATCGTCCTCGTTTGGCTGTGTTGATTTGTGGTTGATACATGGCCCAAATGTTGAACAAATTAATGTCATTCCGTTTTACGATTCAGAATCCAAGTATTTATGATAAGCTTTCATTTCCTGTAATTAATCATGACAATTTGGTTCAGCAACTAAAGTGTTCTGATTTCTTCATTGTCCTAATAATTGAAGCGAAATTTTGTTTCTCAAACATTTGTAGACATCTGTCATTTTTGAGACGCTACCAACTATTTGTCTCATTAACTACTAACTATTCATCTCATTTATACAACCTATTTGTCCCATTTACATTGGATACTATTTGGGCCGTTCATACTACCAACTATTTGTATCATTCACACTGCGACTTCCAACTTTGCATTAAATAAGTACAGAGTTTTATACTTAAGTTTCTTAAAAGTTATGAAAATAGACAGGTAATTTACTAGGCATTGTTCTTGTCAGACATCCAACTACCCGTGAAATGCTTGTGTTTTCTGTATTGTTCCAGGTAACATCGGTGAAATGGGAATTGTATTTAATCTGTAATGACCAGGATCTGAGAATAATGGCCCCGAACTAATGACTTCCTGCGAACACAACTCCCGGAAGATCGTAACACAAATCTTGAGAGAAATGCAAGCAGACCTGATAGACGACACGCAGTACAGTCCGGCACAGAGAGAGAGAGAGAGAGAGAGAGAGAGAGAGAGAGAGAGAGAGAGAGAGAGAGAGAGAGAGAGAGAGTTACTGAACTGAATTAATCCAATGGTGTACACTGCTAACCTGAGCCACATACTACACTTGAAAATTTATGATTAATGTATTGCTAATACATTCTTCTTTAAAATTTGGGTCCTCATTGTCGCTCCACGATAGCCACAGAGGCTATGATTCTAAGAAAATACAATTTATATTTTATATGGAGACTTATTAATTATAATCTCTGGATCAGTAATTCAAAAAGAGTTTTAAATTAATCCATCGCAGTTTCAGCTAAGATTTTCATTCTTTTGAAAAGTAGGCATCTCAAATTTAAAAAACTTAATTCTGTAGCTTACACTTATTGATGCTTTGCGCCCATGATTGGAATTATTCAATTCGATGAAATATAATGAGCTCTTCGATAAACGTTTAAAGCAACTTGGTTTAAGAGGAGAAAGGCTGATATTTCTAGTTATATATCAATTAATGAATATTACGAGAGACTATCCAGATATGTAAACTGTTTAGCAACGTTTAAATTATATCCCCACCATTCATATATGCTATGAAGGTCGAATCTTGACAAATGGAGGAACAGCTAATCGAACATGATCCTGAGTAATCAAGAACGGTTAGAAGCGTAGGTCAGTAAGTGGAGCGCTAAATGGTTCACAAACCTCCTAAAATGTAGTCGTTGATGAATCTGAAAACGGTTTGGTGGAGGAGAGATCACTAATGGACGCTGGAATGAAGGAAGTTTACCCAATTAATTGTGTTATTGGTGATTGTTATTTCATTAAGAGACAATATCAGGGCAGATTTTAGCTTAGTAGTGTAACTTCTTCCAATGCTTCTCTTTTTGGATCTTGGAATGGGTGCTGTAAGTGCCATCCTCAAATATGTGTATTACAAATTAGCCAAACGTTGAATTAAAGGGTATGTAATGCAGTAGGCAAATATAACTATGCTTCAACGTTTGAATCACATAACTAAAACGATGGGTTTAAAGCGCATGATCTCTGATTCAAAAATAATACTTCTGCAGGAAATGAAAACGAAAAACTGGAACCTAAGTTCTCTGCCAAAGAAATAATTAATTAATTAGAGAGAGAGAGAGAGAGAGAGAGAGAGAGAGAGAGAGAGAGAGAGAGAGAGAGAGAGAGAGAGAGAGAGAGAGTTTAGGAGGATTAGATACTAGAAAAATTAACAAGAGAAGTGTCAAACAAAAAGCAAAAAGGGACGCATTGATTATTCAACTATTTTGATCATAGAGCAGACATGCAAGATCCTCAATCCCACCTATGTAAAGTGAGGGTGTATTAGAGTGGGTGGAGGTGGGATATGAGCCTGAGGCCTGCACTGTTTTGTGGAAAGAAATATGATTATGGAGAAGTTAGCTCCATTCCCCTTATGAAATATAACATGAAAGAAAGAATGTCATGAGATATGATGGGGATTGGAGAGCATTTCTTGATAAAGGGATATAAGTTTCAGGTTTGGGAGATGAGTTAAGAGGTATTTAGGTGGTTATTTGATGGTGGGGAGGGATGAGGAAGCATTGGGAGGAGCTTGTTAAGGGGAAAAGATCGAGAAGGAGGGAGAGAATTAGATGGCGAGGTAACGTGAAGGATGATATGGAGAGAAGAGGTCTGGTAGACGAGGATGCCTTTGGTGAAAGTGGATACCTTTGATAGAAGACACTGGAGAGGCCGCATTAGGTAACCGACCCCTTAACGACGGGAAAGAAGAAGGGAATTCCAGTCTTAGTAATCATACTACAATGGATTAACCTAAAATCATTGGGTGTGTAGAAACCTTCCCTCAGATTGAGCGCTATCTAACTGAGGACCACTTCAAACTGAAGATATCCGAAGTTATAAATAAACTTAAAGGTGATTAAATTGGGTAATGGAGATATGCGAATGTTGACAAATTGCTCAATAGGATTCGATATGTGGGGATAGTGCATGGCAGAAAATCCAACTAATTCAAGTACTAGGTACGAGCCAGTGGCTAATTCTGGCACAAGCTAGGCTAGGAGTACCACTGGTACGAGCCAAAGATCAGCGTAGCCGATGGGAAGGAACTCAAACTACGCAATTTCTTGTGTTTTTCGATGAATAATATTTCCATGGTGATAAGAGTTTCAACCCGCTATGCAATTACCTACAATAAATTACTTCTCGCAGAAATAAAGGGTTGAGAGAGAGAGAGAGAGAGAGAGAGAGAGAGAGAGAGAGAGAGAGAGAGAGAGAGAGAGAGAGAGAGTTGTCCATGATTTTACCATTCTTATTCGGTTAAAAAGTTTTGATCGAAGAAGAAACCATTTAACACCAAAGCGAAATGAAATCCGCAGGCAATCAGGAATCCGGAAATATGCCGTAAAAAGCGTATAATTGAAGAATCTCGATTTGAAATACAATTTTATGTAGAAAATACATATTTTGAAAGTATCCCACAAATTTTCTCAAAAAAAAAAAAAAAAAATACTGTACAGTAAGGCCTTCAAACGCCTCTGATTTCTAACCCAAATTCCTAAGTTTTTGTATTATCCGTTTCTGTCGTCTAGTCGATAGAGCAAGTCACTAATTCACCAGAAACAACACTGTTTTTGTATTATAAACTTTAATAGTAGACGCTTGTTATATGTTTATAGTTATATTACCTTCTTCAGCAGACTTAACTCTTGGCAAGACAGAGGTACAACTAAGAATAATTCAATTACGACTTGCGTGAAGTTGGTGTAGAAGATTCAAATACATTCAGAAATTCGTAAATTATTTCCACTCCTTATAAAATTTTTCTTCATAACGTTTCCACAACATCTATCGACTTATTATATAATTACTTTTTATACATGTGCAAATTATAGGAACAACTAAGGATATAAGCATTTCAACCTTTTCATAAGACTTAAAACTGACTTAATGTTGCTTCGTTGTTTTTAGGAGTGAAAACAGGGTGGTTGAGATCATTAGCGCTTGTTAACAAAAATGTGCAATTGAGATTTTCTTTCTTAATCATCACACTTTATTGGTGTTCAAAAAAAATATTCCGGAGGAATAAATAATCCGTTAGCGATAGAACTTTATTTAACTCTTGAGCTGTTAGTTGTATAATCGTTGGAAGTGGATAAAAATGGATTCTTGTTTGATTATTTATATGATCTCATAAACAACAACAACAAAAACCACAACAACAACAACAACAACAGCAACAACAATGATAAAATAACAATAATTTGGACCATCATTATATTGATGAATAATCGTCATGCAGATTTAGAATCACTGTAGACTAACTAATAAGACCACCAGTTTTATATATATATATATATATATATATATATATATATATACATACATATATATATATATATATATATATGTGTGTGTATATATATGTATACATATATACATATATACATATATATATATATATATATATATATATATATATATATATATATATATATATAATTGTGATACTACCGCTACTAGAGAGTTATAGCGTCCTTTGACAAGCCAGAAAGTATTACATTCGATCCTTCTCTCTGGTTACGGCTCAGTTTCCTTTGCCTACACGCACACCGAATAGTCTGTCCCATTCTTTACACATTCTCCTATGTCCTCATACACCTGACAACACTGAAATTATTAAATAATTCTTCTTCGCTCAAGGGGTTAACTACTGCACTGTAATTTTTCAGTGGCTACTTTCCTCTTGGTAAAGGTAGAAGAGACTCTAGCTGTGGCAAGCGGCTCTTCTAGGTAAGGGACACTTTAAAATCAAACCATTGTTCTCTAGTCTTGGGTAGTGCCATAGACTCTGAACCATGGTCTTCTACTGTCTTGGGGTAGAGTTCTCTTGCTTGAGAGTGCACTCGAGCACACTATTTAATCTTATTTTTCTTCCTCTTGTTATTTGGAAGTTTTTATAGTATACATATAAACTTATTCTAATTTTTTTATTATCCTTAAACTTCTCTTGTAGTATATTTCCTTATTTCCTTTCTTCACTGAGCTATTTTCCCTGTTGGAGCCCTTTGGCTTATAGCATCCGTGTTTTTCCAACTAAGGTTGTAGCTTAGTAATAATAATAATAATAGTAATAATAATAATAATAATAATAATAATAATAATAATAATAACATTTACACATGTAGATAGCTGGATGTACCAGAAATCATATATTCAATCTCTGTAAGGAAGGAAATTTCAATGATAAGTGCTATTGTGGCAGGGAAATATATGTACAAATCAGGTTACTCAAGAAACCATCTCGTATAAAGATTTTTCTTATTCTTATTGTTGTTGTTCTTCTCCTTTTTCACTTATTATTGATGACATTATTATCACGATGTCTGTTATTATTATTATTATTATTATTATTATTATTATTATTATTATTATTATCATTATTATTATTATTATTATTATTATTATTATCATTATTTAGAAGGAGCATAACTACAACCAAAAAATCGAAACGATATTTAACCACTAACTGTAGCCATATATCCTTTACTAGAATGTCATTAGATATTAACTTTAGGCATTATCAAGAATACCTGCAATGCATTTTTCTTGGACTATTTAATTTGAAACGAGAAAGCATTTAAAAATCTCAGAGGAAAAGATAGCCCTAGATTGCCTGTTTTACTAGAAATAGAACATTTATAAAAAAACTAAATGAATACTAAGTGTAATAAATGGAATAGCTAAGTTGCTTTATAGTTAACTGAAATTCATTAGCTGCTTAACTCGTATAAAATTTGAAGTTATGAAAACATCACTTACATAAGAGTTTCATCAAGCAAAAAAAAAAAAAAAAAAAAAAAAAGTCCAAATAAACAAGTTGGCGAAATTAGCATAAACATGAAATATAGTACGCCACCATTAGAAATATGACCATTCACTTTGCATACGAGATAGCAATAAGAAAGGAGAAATGAGTTCCATGAGATTTCGTGGTTTCTTGTTCCGATTTGTCTTCCCAGGAAGCAATTTCCCACAAGCCTCCAACGAACACATCCCACTCCAAGAAGAGTATGGCGTAACAAGTTATACTTTGTTGTTTTGCTTATTTTCTCCTAAATTGATTTAACACTAGTGTACCCGAGCCGTCAAAAATGACGTCTAGATATTTAGATAGATATGCACATACACGTATACACACATATTCAACCCTTCCCCCCCCCCTTTTCCTATCTACAACCCGCTAGTTCGACAATTTGTGGTAGTGTGGTCTCCGAGTGTACTTCTCAGGGTACCCCCTCGCACCAAGGTATGACTACTCCCTCTCCCATTCAGCGTGACGGGACAGGAATATATATATATATATATATATATATATATATATATATATATATATATATATATATATATATATATGTATGTATGTATGTATGTATATATACACATGAACACATATATATATATATATATATATATATATATATATATATATATATATATACTGCTGCATATGTATGTACACTCTTGTATATGTATATATATATATATATATATATATATATATATATATATATATATATATACATATATATATACATATATATATATATATATATATATATATATATATATATATATATATATATATATATATATATATATAAACCTTCGTATAATAGGAAAACGTTTTGGAAAAAGGAATAAAAAGACCGGAACTCACTGATAACAAAAACGTTTCGAAAAGTAATCGCTCACTGACCCAAGAAGCAAGAGATTTGCAGGCAATAGATTTTCACATTCCTGGGTCATAAAATATCGGCATCCTATAAAGGATCAGACCTGGATCCTGAAATGATCAAGGGATAGTAAAGGGGTTGGTACTGAATGATGCAATGGTTCTGAAAAGAGATCCTTAAGAAATTTGAACTTTTCCTGTCATTAAATCCTTTTTCCAATTAATACGGAAATGGAGTTTAGGATTAATTTCTCCCAATCGGTTTTCCGATTGATGAATTAACTTCAGGAACGGCCAAACCATGGAAAGGTGACCACCAATGAAAGGGTTGTTGTGGCCTGATTGGTAGTCTCTGCCTAGTGATGGCCAGTCGGGGGTTCGAGTTTCGCTCACATTTGTTAGTGCCTTTAGGGTCTGAAACTTTACCATCTTTGTGAGCTAAGGTTTGGGGGTTTGGGAGAGCCTATAAGTCTATATGGTGAGTCATCAGCAGCCATTGCTTGGCCCTCCCTGGTCCTAGCTTGGGTGGAGAGGGGGCTTGGGTGCTCATCATAATATATGGTCAGTCTCTAGGGCATTGTCACCGTCCCTTGCCTCTGCCATTCATGAGCGGCCTTTAAGCCCATAAACCTTTAAGTAACAAGTTCGCTGCATCGCTTGCCTCGATCAACGATGATAAACGATTTTGTGATTGTCAGTTTAAAGGCCGATCATGAATGGTAGAGGCAAGGGACGGTGACAATGCCCTAGAGACTGACCATATACATATCATCAGCGCCTAAGCCCGCTCTCCACCCAAGCTAGAGCCAGGCAATGGTTACTGATGACTCAGCAGGTAGACCTATAGCCTTCCCCAAACCCCCATCCATTGCTCACAAGAATGGTGAGGTTACAGACACTACAGAAACTATCGAGCGTCAACGGGTCTCGAACTCGAGTCTAGCAGAACGCCAGTCAAGGACGTTTCCATTAGCAATTACAACAGACCTAAGAAATATATATATATATATATATATATATATATATATATATATATATATATATATATATATTGGTTGGGATACTGCTAGTGATAAAATACCAAAAGAAAGTGGATGGTAATAAATGAAGATTATAAAGATTTGATATGAAGTGATTTCTAGGTAAAATCTTCACAGATGTGGATAAAGTCCAAACATCATAACAGCATAACCTACTTTTTATGTGATAATATTTATGGGTCAGTTTAATATAAACTTCCCGGATAATATTAGCAATCTCGGTTTTCCTCAGAAACTAACACGGTTTTTCTTAGAATTCTCTCTCTCTCTCTCTCTCTCTCTCTCTCTCTCTCTCTCTCTCTCTCTCTCTCTCTCTCAAACCGGGTACGTTTTATTTCGCTTACTATCAGACTCTTCCAGACCATCTCAAGATTCCACTTCAGAAAAGGTTTTACCAAAATCTCTGATCCTTCGGTAACATTTTCCTTTATCAAGAATCGAACATCACTCCATCTCCCGAAAATAATTTTCCTCCAATTTCTTAAAAAGAAGATCTTAGAAAGAAATAAGGTACCTTTGAGGTGGCTATAAGTAGAGAGCTCAGTTTTGTATTC
This sequence comes from Palaemon carinicauda, assembly GCF_036898095.1. Taxonomy (NCBI): domain Eukaryota; kingdom Metazoa; phylum Arthropoda; class Malacostraca; order Decapoda; family Palaemonidae; genus Palaemon; species Palaemon carinicauda. The sequence continues at coordinate 36,545,746 of NC_090754.1, read as the reverse complement.
TGACAACGTCTCTGTAGCTACTCTTTCGCTCCCCAAATCATCCAGTCAAGCCAAATCAGGCATCTCCTCCTCCAGCTACTTCCTCTGCGTTACAAAGATCTTTCCTCTTCAGTGAGAGGAAACTTGAGAGACTTCTCCTCTTATTTGGTTCGAAGGAGATGAATTTTTTATTGGGTGAACGTAGATTGCCTTTAGAGGCAAGAAGATACGAGGGTTGAGAAAAGAGTACCAATGGAGCTGAAAAAAAAGAGGTTAAAGTAAGAAAACTATGAAAATAATCTACACGAAATGAGATTCGGTAAGAAGATAGATAGTCAATCAAAAGTCTGGATGAACAAGAGACTGGGAAATGAATATTGCTGAGCATTATAGGTATGCATGATAGGTAACACAAAGAACGGTTAAGAAAGAGGTGAATAACAGTAATCGACTGATAAATAATTTGAGATATTTTACTCATTACAAACTTTAAAGTTACAGAAAAATGATGTGGCAGAACCAGTACATAAATATTTAATACAAGGAATGGAAAGATGGAATCGAGACTTCAACTAAATCTCTAGTTTTGTGAAGATTTTGATTAAGTACTAAAAATATTTCATGCATTTTTTTTTACATACACATCGATATGAAGGATTGAATACAATAATAGTTTTTGGTTTAGATATTCTATAAAACCCTGCCCCCACTCCCCCCCCCCCAAAAAAAAAAAAAAAAAAAAAACTTTATCGAATGAGAGCAGAGAATCAAACGTAATCGTTATCTAATGATGACCGTGAATGATGATAATTCTTACATTACTTGAGATTCTTTTCTACATGAGACGGGTCGTTCCACTGCACAGGCAGCTGATATGGTTGATTGAAAGTAGAAAAACAGAACTGAAAAGATAAAAAGAAAATGATTAGCTCTTATTAAAAAATATCGTCGTATTGAATAATGAGATTACGTTTTTCAGGTATATAGGGTATGGCACAGGGCGCTGAATAGCCTCACTAGCCCAACGCTAGGGTTTTTGGCATGAATTCACAAATCTAAATATACTAGGGCAAATAAAATAATTTTACTTTCTTTCCATTTACAACGTTCTCCAAAGAATTTTCTTTATCAAAATGCATTAAAAGAACACACAAAGCATAAACACATGTTAAGAAATTCAATGGGGCGAATATAGTCAAACAGTTGTATTCATGAAATTTTAGTTTATAAAACTTTTCGCTTTCCTTTAAAGGTTCAAAGGCCGCTCATGAATGGCAGAGGCAAGGGACAGTGACATTGCCCTAGAAAACAGGACAATGCCCTGGAGACTGACCTTATATTATTATTATTATTATCATTATTATTATTATCATTATTATTATTATTACTTGCTAAGCTACAACCCTAGTTTGAAAAGCAGGATGCTATAAGCCCAGGGAAAATAACTCAGTGAGGAAAGGGAAAAAGGAAAATAAAATATTTCAGGAAGAGTAACAACATTGAAATGAATATCTACTATATAAACTATAAAAACTTAAAAAAAAAACAATAGGAAGAGAAATAAGATAGAAGAGTGTAACCTCAAGCAAGAGAAATCTAAACCAAGGCAGAGGAAGACCATGGTACAGAGGTTGTGGCACTACCCAAGACTAGAGAACAATGGTTTGATTTTGGAGTGTCCTTCTCCTAGAAGAGCTGCTTACCATAGCTAAAGTCTCTTCTACCCTTACCAAGAGGAAAGTGGCGACTGAACAATTACAGTGCAGTAACCCCTTGAGTGAAGAAGAATTGTTTGGTAATCTGTGTTGTCAAATGTATGAGGACAGAGGAGAATATGTAAAGAATAGGCCAGACTATTCAGTGTGTGTGTAGGCAAAGGGAAAATGAACCTTAACCAGAGAGAAGGATCCAATGTAGTATTGTCTGGCCAGTCAAAAGACCCCATAACTCTCTAGCAGTAGTATCGCAACGGGTGGCTGGTGCCTTGGCTACCCTACAACCTACTACCTATTCATATGATCAGGGCCCAGGCCCCCTCTCCACCCAAGCTAGGACCAAGGAGAGCCAGGCAATGGCTGCTGATGACTCAACAGATAGACCTATAGGCTCCCCAAAATCCTCCATCCTTAGCTCACAAGGATGGTGAGACTGCAGCGACCAAAGGAACTACCAATTTTGAGCGAAATTCGACCTCAGTCTGACAATCACCAGTCAGGGACGTTACCACATCGGCCACCACGACCCTAGGTTCCCATTTATCGTAAGCACAGATACAAAAAAAAGTACAGATCACATTGCACACGCATCAACTCCCACTAAAGATGATCTCCTCGGTAAGTTATGAGAAATATTTGAATTTTGTCAGATTCGCCCAATTCCTCGAAATCCCTTTTCAAGGTTTTCACATCGACATCGCTGCCTGAGGGATAAAATGGATATCTCTGGATCTTGCTTTCAAAAGGAGTATGATTCGGAGAAGGGGAATTTATGTACGACATTTCTGGAAAATCTTTTTAGAAACTGGAGAAAAAGGATATATTTCCCTTAGCTTTTCTTGTATAAAATTTAATCCATTTTAAGGAATTTATAGATAGCCCCATTAATTTGAAGGAGGGCTGGTTATCGAGATTGATATTAAATTAATATAAAAGTGGGATAACGTAATTACGTAGCAAATACATGACAACATAAATTCTTAAACAAGATGTTGCAACATAGGGCTTAACTTTTTTTTTTTTTTACTGTTATTGGTTTCATTGCGCAAAATTTAGAATTTTTCATTGGGGATTCTTTTCATGTGGTAAGGATTATATTTTGGTTTAAAAGTCTGACGTACAGCAATGAAGAATTGATGATTTCTTTACTTTCAATTTTCACATATGCAAGCATACACGAACACACACATACACAAACATACACACACATGTATGTATACATATATATATATATATATATATATATATATATATATATATGTATACATATATACATTATATATATATATATATATATATATATATATATATACATATATATATATATATATATATATATATATGTACGTATACATATATATATACATATATATACAGTATATATATATATATATATATATATATATATATGTATGTATACATGTATATATATATATATATATATATATATATATATATATATATATATATATATATAATGCGGAGATTAGATCTATAAACTGGATTGTATCCAGGGGTACTTATCCTTTTCCCATATTCCCCACTTCCCTGTCCTCATCGTACTGGTACTGGTACAAGATTGTCCTGGTCTTCAGGCGAGTTAATCTCTTAATGGACCTGTCGAGACAGATCGGAATACGTTTATAGTCATTGTACGAGGTGCCAGTTAAAGGGTTTAAAGGTCGCTCATGAATGGCAGAGGCAACGGACAGCGACATTGCCATATCAAGCAGGACAATGCCCTAGAGACTGACCATATATGATGATGAGTACCCAAGCCCCATCTCCCCCCAAGCTAGGTCCAGGGAGAGCCAGGAAATGGCTGCTGATGACTCAACAGATAGACTTATAGGCTCCCCAAACCCCTCAACTTTAGCTCACAAGGATGGTAAGGTTGCAGGCAATAAAGGCACTAACGAGTCTAAGCGTGGCTCGAATCCCCCGTCTGGCAAACACCAAGCAGAGACGTTACCAATCAGGCCACAACAACCTAAAGGCGAAATTCGAGAGGTGAGGTGAATGCACCTTAACTTCATTAAACAATCATATACAGCGACTTCCGAGGAAGAACGTCACAAAATTCGAACATGAAAAAGCTCGTGCTAGCATGATAACACAAGATGATCAATTAACAGTGCAGGGAAGAGCGAGAGATAAGCTAAAAAATCAAAACCGTTACAATGTACGAGCGGGTATGAAACACATGCGGTATATGGTTCAGGTTCTTGGAAATCTTCATAGCGCATTGTAACGGTGATATTAGGATTTTGAAATCTGATATAAGCTTGACCCATGTATGAAGGTGTAGTAACTTCAATCCCAATTAATAACACACACACACACACACACACATATATATATATATATATATATATATATATATATATATATATATATATACTGTATATACATACATATATATTCATATATATACAGTGTATATATATATATATATATATATATATATATATATATATATATATATATATATATGTGCATATATATACATGTATATATATATATATATATATATATATATATATATATATATATATATATATATATATATATATGAGCTTCCTACATATTTTGATGAAATGAAACTTGTAAATCTGTAATCTTAGCCAGAATAAACATTAAAGGTTTAAAGGCCGTTCATGAATGACAGAGGCAAGGGACAGTGATAATGAGACTAACCATATATATATGATCAGCGCCCTCAGCCCCTCTCCACCCGAGCTAGGACCAGGGAGGGCCAGGAAAAAGCAGACGATTCGTCCTCAAATTTGTTTGCTAACCCACATTACGGATGAGTTAGTTAGGCTATTGGTGATTAAGAAAGACGGGAACAGACAAAATATGGGGAGACTGGGTATTTATTCCCTGTGAAGGTTGATCTCCATCAGGGATCTGCTCTGAGTCCATTACTGTTCCTTGTCGTTATTGACACCATGTCATTACAATTATTATTATTATTATTATTATTATTATTAGTAGTAGTAGTAGTAGTAGTAGTAGTAGTAGTAGTAGTAGTAGTAGTAGTAGTAGTAGTAGTAGTAGTATTACTTGCTAAGCTACAGCCCTAGTTGCCAAAGCAGAATGCTATAAGCCCAGGAGTTCCAACAGGCAAAATAGTCCAGTGAGGAAAGGAAATAAGGAAAAATGAAATATTTTAAGAACAGTAACAATAATAAAATAAACATTTCCTATATAAACTATGAAAAACTTTAACCAAACAAGAAGAGAAATAAGATAGAATAGTGTGTCCGAGCTTACCCTTAAGCAAGGGAACTCTAAACAAAGACAGTAAAAGACCATGGTACAGAGGCTATGGCACTACCCAAGATTAGAGAACAATGGTTTGATTTTGGAGTGTCCTTCTCCTGGAAAAGCTGCTTAAGGAACAAGAAGAACCAGGGGACCTGATGTTTGTTGATGATTTAGTAATCTTAGGAAATGCAGATGAAAAAGTACAAGAAAGGTTTTAACATGAAAAGGAGCCCCAGAAAGAAAAGGATTAAAGGTGAACATTAGAAACACTGAGCTAATGGTTAATGGTAGAGAAGGACATGAAATAAACATTCAACTGGAAGATGGTACATTACCAAAATAGAACAAGGAGTTTAACTACTTGAGATCAATAATAAGAGGAAGTGGTGATGAAAACGCAGAGAGAGAGAGAGAGAGAGAGAGAGAGAGAGAGAGAGAGAGAGAGAGAGAGAGAGAGAGAGAAGCAGGGTGAAAATAGAGAGAAGTAACTGGAGTTGTTTTAGACAAGAAAATTTCATTAAGACTCAAAATGAAAATTTATAAGATGGTTTTCAATCCCATACGATTAAATAGGCCGGAAACTTGGGCATTTAAGAGAAAAGTTTAGGACTGTTGTAAAGAACCGAGACGGGGATGGTGAAATGGATTGCTGGAATATCATTACTGGAAAGGATGGAGAGTTAAGATATAAGAAGAATGTGTGGTATGTGCAATGTAAAGGATAAGGTTAGGGAAGCTCGTCCGAGATAATATGACCATATAAGAAGGGTGGAGGTGGAACCAATCAAGAGAGCTAAGAACATGTCAGTGATGGGGATGAGGATTGTGGGGCATCAGTGGATCAGATGGATACATGTAGTGTGGAAAGGTATGGGTGAGGTGGGACCAAAGGGTTAAATATAGCACTTTATTTGTTCAGCGGGTACTTTCCTCTTGGTAAGGGTAGAATAGACTCTTTAGCTATGGTAAGCAGCTCTTCTAGAAGGTTACTCCAAAATCAAACCATTCTTCTCTAGTCTTGGGTAGTGCCATAGCTTCTGTACCACGGTCTTCCACTGTCTTGGGGTAGAGTTCTCTTGCTTGAAGGTACACTTAGGCACACTATTCTATTTTATTTCTCTTCCTCTTGTTTTGTTAAAAGTTTTTATAGTTTATATAGGAAATATTTATTTCAATGTTACTGTTCTTAGATATTTTATTTTTCCTTGCTTCTTTTCCTCACTGGGCTATTTTCCCTGTTGGAGCCCCTGGGCTTGTAGCATCCTGCTTTTCCAACTAGCAAGTAATAATAATAATAATAATAATAATAATAATAATAATAATAATAATAATGATAGATTGAGATACTTGACTCAAGCGGCCGACTCTGTTATACAATGGGACTAATAAGATCGATGATTATAGATGATTCGGGATGGCAATGATCATCTCTTATTTACTTTGTCACCGTGCGACCCTTACGCTGACTTGTGACATGTCTTAGGGAATTTCTATTTTGATTTCAATCAATTAGTAGCTCCTGTCCTTGTTACTGAATATTGGTCCACTTACTGCTTCTGGGTGTGCGTCATAGTACTGATATTTTTTTCTTCTATCTTCATGCCCCGCTTTAGGAAGATTTCTTGAGCTTCGAACTATAGAGAAATAAAGTAGATAATTTAGATATTTTCCTGACTCAAAATGACACTATAATTTTCATGGAGTTGAAGAAGGGTTATTGCTTAAGAATTACATTTAGAGGTAAGATTATTCAGAAACTGTACATATAATTTCTTCGGTTCTAGCCATCACAATGTACACAATTGCTCGACTTCATTAATCACGAGTCTAAATTGTAAATATTTTGATCAATGCTATTCCATTATTTTCACTTTCAAAGTTTTTAATTGGTAATTTAAGGCATCTATGATTCCGGTCCAATCACAATTATTTCAAAACAGGAATAATTTCACAATGTTCTTGTTTCCATTTTTTCAAACAGGAAACAAAAGAATAAAGTCTGTCAAATCTTTAAACTAAGATACGGCGTCTACTGCAGTTATAGTTCACCATGGAGACTACGGTAAAGAATGCAGTATTTCGGAACATTATGAAGCTTTTCAGAAAAGGAACATTGACTAAGGTTGGTGTTGGCTTTCTTTAAAGACGAACTGTGTATTTGCTATGTTCAAGTTACAGCAAGGGTCTTTCAGACGAAAAACCAATTAGTTTACGATTTCTGAAATGCAGGTCGTACCCGATATGTGACACCAGTTTCCTGGAGTTGCTTCGCATTGTTTTCTTTTAGCGTAAAGAGGAGATCGTTTGATTTACTGATCGTAACGTGAGCAGCCCTTAGGCTTGCATTCAGTTCCTAAATCTCTCTCTCTCTCTCTCTCTCTCTCTCTCTCTCTCTCTCTCTCTCTCTCAATCAGAAGCGCATGAAGTTGCAATGCTTTGGTTTAGTCCGTCATGTTATGAGTTTGTTAGAGAGAGAGAGAGAGAGAGAGAGAGAGAGAGAGAGAGAGAGAGAGAGAGAGAGAGAGAGAGAATATAAAATGATCAAGTAGGTAGTGAGGATGCCTCGCAATGAAATTCTCAGATCAGTTTCTCTTTCGCCATTACCAGCTTCTACTTATGTGTGTGCATTTAGTGAACAATGTTCGTATTGTTCTTGTCCCTTTATATTAAGTTGTACATATGATGGTGAACTTTATCTTCCTTATGGTAAAGTATGTGAATAATTCCAAGTAAGTAATTAGAGTGGATTCAAAAGGGAACATGGCACTTACAGAGATGAAAATCAAGATATAAGTTCATTGGTTAAGATTGAGTCAGCCTATAGCTGTAGGCCCTATGTTTTAGGGAAGCATGTTGAGTTAGTAAAGTGTTGAAAGGTGTAAGAGAGAGGGCATAAGAATACTTCAGCTGGGAGACGGAAGCCTCGGATGAAAGGTAATCAAACTTCGTAATCAGATGATGTGCTTTCAAACAAAATTACAAACTATGAGAAGGAGTTCAATCTTCAAACAATCTTAAACTTTCAAACCTGGCTGTTGGGATTCCAACAGAGAAAATATCAAAACCCAGAAAGTTTAAAGTTGGAAATAAAAATATGAAGTTTGGCTAAACGTCATTTATATTGGCAAAACCCAGACTTTTAGCGAGAGAGAGAGAGAGAGAGAGAGAGAGAGAGAGAGAGAGAGAGAGAGAGAGAGAGAGAGAGATATTTTAGAATCTAAACACAAGTAATTATCGAATTCAAAATGATGTAGACATTGGGCAGTTTAGTTGTTATTATTGTTACAGTTCTTTGACAGCCTTTAATATTAACCAACATATTTCAAGTCCAACTTTTTGTGAAATATTTTTCTGTCCAAACCACATCTTCAGTTTTTTTTAATTCAAAAAGCCTGACGCTCATGCAATGAACATAACGCTGGTTAATATGTGCCCAAGTTTTAATCATTCTTCGGGTATACCCCATAGTTAAGGGTCATGCTTGTAACTCAGTATTGAGAATAACGAGTGAACACTATTCCATTAGTGACCCTTGTGACAAAGTGGTTATGTGGCCATGATGCTCATGGTTAAGAAACCTTTGAAAGAGTAAACAAAACAAAACAAAACACCTATGGTCGAATAGGGAACCTTCGTTAAAGATGTTCCTATAAAGCGGGGGGAATATCACAAATATTGCGTAACTTTATGTTTATATTCTTGAAAATGACTCCTGGATTCGTGATTTTTCTAAGAAATACTTAGAGGAAATATACAGTAATTCAAATTCAAGGCAAGCCCTAAACAAACTAACTCTGAGAACTTATATAATTAGCTACCTTTGAGTCGTTTAGTAGATAACCAAGAGATAGATGAAAATGAAAGAAAAACCTCGAGTGTTAATTTGTGACACCTCATAATTTAACCAGCAAATAACACGGCATCAAGAAAACACATCGAAAAAAACAATATCATTTGAATATTAAACCTTTGAGCAGTGACTTTTGAAAGGGGCGCACTACAAAAGAGTGGATTCGAAAAGACTATAGAGTTAGAAAGTCACCCTTAATGCTCTTACAAAAGCCCGTTAAGATTATAGTCCATTTCTTTTATCGAGTCATATTTGCACCGACTCGCAGCGGTGCCCTTTTAGCTCGGAAAAGTTTCCTGATCGCTGATTGGTTGGACGACATAATTCTAGCCAATCAGCGATCAGGAAACTTTTCCGAGCTAAA